>NC_025686.1:5642001-5653392 GCF_000633955.1 Camelina sativa
AGGTTTTAACGAGGCATGGAGCTAAACGCAAAACGCCTAAAGGCTAAGTTGCTTCACGCGCAAGGCCAAGGCGGTTATCTCTTTTTCCCTCTTACTTTTGGTTTAATTTTGAACTTGAGAATATTCTCTTTTGATCCTATGTTTGTGAACGTTGGAGAGTGTTTGTGGCTAAGCGTGTTAGTCAAAAGGTGGCGATGTGTTCTCTTTGTAAAGGGGACACGTCAAAAGGACAATGTGCGGATCAAGATGGATCCGCGTGTCCTTAAGCTCCTATCTAGACCTAGCTATTGAAACTCTCCTTAAGCCTTTGTTCCTCCTTAGACTTGTATGAAAATAAAACTTTTCCTCAAGAGAGATTCTTGAAACTTGTCTCACTCTTCTCTTTCTTCAATCCGGGATTGAACCTTGAGAAAACCCTAACAAGCCTCGAACCGGGTTCGACCTTGTTGGAGACCGTATCAAGAGGAGAGCCAAACCTCTTGTGTCGTCACTCGATCCATCCGTATTTCCCCTCACTTCGTTTCCATCTGTCCTCTTCTTAAACTCGAGTCCTCCTTCTTCAGTTCTCGAGCTCCCCACGAATCACCTCAAATCATCCCCGCTATCGCTTCCCCTCGTAGATGTCCACCCGCTCGTTCCGCATCCGTACTGTCCGATTGAACCGTTCGTGGCTTCTCGACGTATCTCCCGAATGGCTCGTTTGAAATCCTTCAAACTCCATTTCCCTCGTTTGATTCTCTCCTAGACCCGAAGCCCAGAACCTCGGCCGAGGAAAGATTCACCGACTGAAAGTTGACCGAGAGCTCAAGCCGCGTCCGTACCGCAACCGTACCGTGACCGTGACCTCGGGTCGCATCAGCTTGGTATCAGAGCTTCAAAGCTCCTACGAGGTTGTTTCTTTCCAGAACTCTCAGTTCCTTTAAAGTTTCAATCTTTGAGTTTAAAGCTTGCACCTTTTAGCTCCATAGGACTCGCTTGTTCTTTTTGGTTTTATTTGGTGCATGCTTAGGATTGTCTTTCGTTCGCTTAGGTTGTTAGAATTCGCATTAGTTCTTCGTGTTCATATCTCTGTTCCTTTGTGTTCTTGCGAGTTCACTTTTGGATCCATAAAGCTAGTNACGAGGAAGGCCCAAGACGTTACGAGCCGAAACACAAGATGGTCCATGGACCACTTATACTCGTGCCATGCCTATCCGGAGCTACGAAAGGTCCAATATGCGGTGGCACAATTCACCGATCACGCCCTTACCTGGTGGGATCGACTGGAAGCTGAACAACGACGCAACCGCGACCGACCTATCACTGTTTGGGAGGTCTTGAAAGCAGAGATGCGAAGGCNAGAGATGCAAAGGCGCTACATGCCTCCATACTACCACCGCGAGCTCCAGAAGAAGTTTCGGCGACTAACGCAAGGCGCACGGAACGTGGAGGAGTATTACGAAGAATTTGAACACTTGCGCAACCGGTTGCAAGTCGATGACTCCGAAGAGTCACTCATGGCTCAGTTCTTGGACGGATTGCAAGAACGCATTGCACGCAAGGTCGAGCGCCAACCCTATCAAACCTTTGAGGAGTTATTGCATCTCTCGGTGCAAATTGAGACTCAAATCAAGAAGAAGAGCGCCTCTGCGCCTCGTGGCCGAACTCAAGGAGCTACCAATTGGACTCCTAACGCGTCGCCATCAAACCGATTGCCGGAAAAACCAAAGGCGACCAGCGCGGACTCGAGATTCAAACCTAGGGAGCCGGCCACCAATGAGCGCCAAGATCCGCGACGCAACACCACCGACGTCCGGAGCCGCGACATTGTATGTTTCAAGTGTCAAGGGAGAGGCCATTACGCTCGTGATTGTCCGAACGCACGGACGATGATACTGACCGAGGCTGGCGAGATCGAGTCCGACGATGAGGCCACTGAAGAAATGGTGCGAGGAGAAACCGAGCTGGAAGAAGCTGTTGCGGAACCCGAGGTCGGAGAACTGCTCATGATACGCTGCATCCTGAACGCCGGTGTAGCCACGGATGACGCCAACCAACGTGACAACATTTTCCACACGAGATGCACTGTAAGTGGTCGCGTTTGTGGCTTGATCATAGATGGAGGTTCTTGCACTAACGTGGCAAGTTCCAGGCTTGTCAAGAAACTTTCTCTTGAAACCACAAACCACCCTCGCCCTTATTTCTTGAGATGGTTTAATGATAAGACCGTGATCCAAGTAAAGGAACCAGTCTCGGTCCCATTCAGTATCGGTCCGTATAAGGATCAAGTCCTTTGTGATGTGGTGCCTATGCAAGCTAGCCACCTCTTATTGGGGCGCCCATGGCAGTTTGATAAGCGCACCACACACTGCGCCATACTAACCAATACTTTTTCATTCATGACAACAAACGTATTTGCTTGAAACCCTTGAGCCCCACGCAAGTACATGAAATGCAAGACAAGTTGTCTAAAGACTCGAACGATAAAAAGAATTTTCGTATTCAGTATGGTGATGTTAGAAAGTCCCTTAAGGACTCAGCCCAAGTGATTTTGATGTTGTTTCGAGATGCATTGCTTTCAGGTTTTGATGGTTCTCTAGAGGCCTTACCGGAGGTCATACACAGCGTCCTCAAGCGTTTTGCCGATGTGTTCCCCGAAGAACTCCCCGAAGGCCTACCACCGATCAGAGGCATCGAGCATCAGATCGATCTAGTTCCAGGAGCGCAGCTTCCCAACCGGCCAGCCTACCGTGTCAACCCCGAAGAGGCGAAGGAGCTTGAACGACAAGTCAAAGAACTTATGGCGCAAGGCTACGTCCGAGAGAGCTTAAGTCCGTGTGCCGTGCCAGTGCTCCTAGTTCCGAAGAAAGACGGATCATGGAGGATGTGCGTTGACTGTCGAGCCGTCAACAACATCACCATCAAATACCGCCACCCCATTCCACGCCTCGATGACATGCTAGACGAGCTTAGCGGCGCTAGTGTCTTCTCAAAGATCGATCTGAAGAGCGGCTACCATCAAGTTCGGATGAAGGAGGGTGACGAGTGGAAAACGGCCTTCAAGACAAAACAGGGTTTGTACGAATGGCTGGTAATGCCATTCGGTCTTTCTAACGCCCCCTCGACCTTTATGCATCTTATGAACCATGTTTTGAGGTCGTTTATCAATAAATTCGTAGTGGTCTATTTTGATGATATATTGGTATATAGCGCTAGCTTGACTGATCATGTTAAACACCTAGAGGCTGTCTTGTTTACTCTCCGCGAAGAGCAACTCTACGCAAACTTGAAAAAGTGCGTGTTTGCTGCTAATGAATTGGTCTTTTTAGGCTTTGTTGTGAGTTCGCAGGGCCTCAAGGTCGATGGAGAGAAGATACGCGCAATAGAGGAGTGGCCCACGCCAACGAGCATCACTCAAGTCCGGTCGTTCCACGGCCTAGCCAGCTTTTACCGGAGGTTTGCGCGAGACTTCAGTACGTTCGCCGCACCTCTCACCTCCGTGATCAAGAAGAATAGCGAGTTTCGATGGGGAGAGGAACAAGACAAGGCGTTCACCGAGCTCAAGAAACGCCTCACGCAAGCTCGGGACGAAACTACTTTACTCCACCGCGGCTCACGCCTCACGCAAGCTCGGGACGAAACTAAATAATATTCTAATATTTAGAAGTTGTCAAAAAGAAAATTAAATGAAATTATTATAAATAAAAAATTTAGATTTATATTCAAGAAATTAAAGAGATAACATGAAAAGAAGATGTCTATCTTAATTATATCTATTAAAGAACTAACCAAGCTGCAATCTTGAAAAATTAAAATGCTAGTATTTCATATTATATAAGTGAGAAGCTAAAAACTCTTTATTACAAAATATGCATATTTAGATCAAACTTTCATTTGAAATATTTTTTTAGAAATTTTAGACAAGAATTGTAGAATGTTTAAGCTCTCAAAACAAAGTTGTTCATGCATGTATCTAATAATTCAATTGCAAAATAAAAAAACCTATTTGAAGTATTAAAAAAATCAGAGTCAAAATTATATTATTCAAGATTTCCACAATTAAAAAATAGATAAACTCTACATAAAAAAACCAAATTAATAGCAAAATTGTTTAGAAAACAGTAAACCATAAGCCCGCGTATAGCATGGATATTCATCTAGTATGACATAACGAAATAATATGTTAACGAAGTTATCAACATTTGGCAAATTTACTCAAAAGAAAGCTAAAAATTATGATTCATGACAACATCCATATATAAATCTCCAAGATGCAATATAGAACTAGAGTTATACAAATTCAGTGATAGAGAATTCTGAAAGAATAAAAAATGACGTCGAATTAAAACTGACAACTTCAAAGTCTAGATATTCAAATTCAAATTATGGTAAGAGGTTTACCAAAGACATATTCTTCTCGGCTTTTTTTCTTTACATTTAGACAAAATCAGCATAAACTAATTTGACTTATTAAACAATATTATTTTCTCTAGTTAAACGCTTTCATAAACTTTTGTAAACAAGTATTCTAGTTGTTGCAATGTGTGCTATATATAAACTGCCTTCTTTAGATTACAATTCATTCAACAATAGATCGGTTTCCAAGTAAGAATAGTACTAACAAAAGCTAAGTCTAGAACAAGAACACACGAATTCAATCAACATGGCCAATTGTAGTAATTGGCCATCTCTTCTTATGTTGGTCTTGGCCTTGTACGCCATTGCTGCTCATACAAGTGGCCAATACACATACTCTCCACCATCCTCACCACCACACGTTTACAGTTCTCCACCACCATCTCCTTCTTACGTATATAACTCTCCACCACCTGCTCCATATATTTACAAGTCTCCACCACCCCTGCCTTACGTCTATAGCTCCCCACCACCTCCTCCATACGTTTACAAGTCCCCACCACTACCTCCTTACGTCTACAGCTCCCCACATCCTCCTCCATATGTTTACAAGTCTCCACCACCACCTCCTTACGTCTATAGCTCTCCACCACCTCCTCTATACCTTTACAAGTCCCCACCACCACCTCCTTATGTATACAGCTCCCCACCACCACCTCCATATGTTTTCAAGTCTCCCCCTCCTCCTCCATATGTCTACAACTCTCCACCACCACCTCCCTATGTTAACAAGTCTCCTCCCCCTCCTCCATACGTGTACAGCTCTCCACCACCCCCTCCTTATGTTTACAAATCACCCCCTCCTCCTCCATATGTCTACACTTCTTCACCACCACTTCCATATGTTTACAAGTCACCACCACCTCCTCCTTACGTCTACAGTTCTCCTCCATATGTTCACAAGCCACCACCTCCTCCTCCTTACGTCTACAGCTCTCCTCCATATGTTTATAAGCCACCACCACCTCCTTCTTACGTCTACAGCTCTCCTCCATATGTTTACAAGCCACCACCTCCTCCTTACACGTACAGCTCTCCTCCATATGTTTACACTTCACCGCCACCTCCAAGCTATAGTTATAGCTCTCCTCCTCCAAAATACTAAAGAAACATATACATGATATATCCGTTTATCAGCCATCATATTCATGGAATTAAATATTTGCATAATAAATTTTCATATATGAAATGTATCTCTCTGGTTACAACCAAGTGCATTTTTGTTGTTTGATTGCTTCTTTTGATGTTGTTTAATTACTCACTAATAAGTCCTTGTACTTGTTGTCAAAGGGCTTGGAATCCAACTTCCAAGGAAAGTTGATTGGTTTTAAATAATGAGATTACTTCTTCATACAAGCAATAACCTATATTTTGGTTATTTTTATAATACTCAAGTAAATATGATGATCTCTCTTATAATCATAATTAGGGGTGTCAAACGGGCATGCCCGCGCCCGAACGGGCTGACCGTGACGGTCCCGTATTTTCAGTGATCCGCTGCGGACAGGTCCGCCACGGGCGGCGGGCAAAGTATCACTGCCCATGCCCACTCCGCCTAGCTTTGCGGACTAACGGGCATGCCCGCGGGCATCTCTTCTTTAGAAAGATAATCACTTTCATACTATAAGATTCTGCAAGTTCCTCTTAAATATTGTTTTTCTCTCTTGTGCAAGCAGCCAACTTCAGTTTTAAGCTCTCTAACTCCTGCTCCAAGCTAGCTGTCCTATTAGAGCCATATCCAACAATATCTATGAGGTGAAGGGAAAAATAAGGTAGCATTCAATTGCTGAATAAGGAACTTAAATCTAATAAGGAAGTGGGATAGAAAATAAGACACCTCTGGAAATGCATCCGAGTAGCCACACCAAGAATTCTAGGTCCACCTTGTTGCATGCACAACTGTTCAATATCTTTCTATAGTTCACTACGCTCTAGTTATAAGAAATACTAGTGGTCAGACTCAACATATATCAGGTAATCAAGATGCAGAAGTAAAATGGAGTCTCAAAAAACCATGATAGATAATATCTTCACAAAAGCATAACGCACAGAGTAGCCAAGGTCAAATTAAGTGCATAACCCAAAAGAGAAAGGGAAGAATTTCTGAAAGTGTAACAAGTGATGATGTCGTCATACACCATTTGCTATAAACTAACTCAATATCAAGTTTATTAGAAGAAAACACAAGTAAATAACTAAAAGAGAAAAATAATCTTTTGCATCAGAGAAGGCAAAATGCAGCAGAATACACTTGAAGAAGGCTGCAGAGAAGCAAAAACGTAAGACTAAAAAACCATTTCTACAAGCCTAGAAACATGTCCAAGGTCTAAATAACTAGTACCACCAAGAGAAATACACAAAAAGAAACTACAGTTGAGAAATTGAGAAAACGTACCAAGTTCAAGTTGTTTGATTCGAGCCTTTAGAATCTCATTCTCATCTAAATTAAGATCCATACTTTTGATCTGCAGAAGATCAACAACACTTTGACAAAGTAAATAACTTGCTTGGAAATTTCAAGACTTTTGAGCAGATGGAAAGCTAAGAAGATATAAAAGCAGATTCTTAACAAAACCCAGAACTCATAAAATAAAAAAAAGCATTCACCTTGAAACAACCTTAAGATTCAAAGTGATGTTCTTCCTCGTTAAAGCCCTAATTTTGTAGTAGTTGTTGTAACAACTAACAAGGGATTTAGGGAAGAGACAAATCAGAAATGAGCCCAGAAGATTGAAATTGAGAGACAAACACGATCAGCGAGAGAGAAAGTGTTTGTACCTTTTTCGTCTTCTTCGGATTTGACCCCGAATCTAGCCCGAATCTCCTCCCCTGTGCCGCACCATCGCTTGTGAACTGGCATAGAAGTGAATCAGTGATGGAACTGTGACAATTGCAGACCGCCCGTTTACCCCGCGGTCATCAGCGGTCACAATCCGCTTGACCCGCAAACCAAACGGGCTGAGTCCGCGTGACCCGCCACTTTTTGGGCATCAAATTAAGAGCCCATGCCCGATCCGCTAAGCTACATAACGGGCTATGCCCGCGGGCCTAAAGCCCAATTGACACCCCTAATCATAATCATAATAAGAAATATCTACGCAAGAAAACACTACAATTCGTCTACTTTTTAAGCTAATTCAAGTCTAAAAAGATAGTGACATAAACAAATTAATTAAGTAGGCAGAATTAAATACTATTTTTTATATATAGTAAAATTGGGAAGTTGTAGATGTCCATATAACGACATAAAATGTTATAGAAAAAATCGTTTTCTATATAGTTAAACGAATAATATAATTAATTGTTACTAAAAAAATATTGACAGTAAACAATGTGAATTGTCATTATATACCTAGTTAGATCAAGTTATTCCTATTTTCCAAATTAATTGTAAAGAAAATGAAAAAAGATATGTACCATGACATCCATATTTCAAAATTACAAGATGTAATATAGAACTAGCTAGTGTTAGTGTATCCAAATTTTGAATTGACAACTTCAGTGTTTACATAATCAATTTAAAATAAGGTAAAGGGTAGCTACCAAAGACATAAATTTCTTTTCAACGAAATCTGAAACTAATAAAATAATTTAATTAATACTGTTTCTATTCTATATACAGTTTACTGTATATAGAATAAGAATAACTATATAAAACTGCTTCTAGTCTACTACACCTGCGTTACGACTTACGGACTTACCACCCTATTTCGTTAGAGACAAAATCATAAACTCAAAATTCAACGTGTATTAGACAAATCTTAGATCCCCTTTCAAAACCACCTATATCCAACCATCAAAGAATAATACTTGGCGTACTTGGAGTCAAGCTTAGAAATGTTCGAAGGCGGTCAGATCCGCATGGAGCCATCACCGGAAAATGCAAGCTCAAATCAGATTTTTTTTCCATCTTTTGGAATCAATCTTGATTTGTCTGAGCACTTATACCAAATGATTTGTTAATACAATTTTCTTAACCGTGCATCGAGCTAGCTTGCGGACCGGATGTGATGTGATCGCAGGACGCGACCTCAGCCAAGAAGACCAAGACACGCCGGACGCGACCGAGACGCCTGACCAAGACGCATCGGACGCGACCAGGGCAACCTCTTCAGACGCGGCCAAGGCTCCAACGATCTTTCCCGGAGCCACCACACGTTCCAAGAGCTCAGCAAAGGCGGCCAAACAGCGGCTCAACCTATTTGTCCGAACCTACGTCCAACACCAGCCACCCCACGAAGACTCCGAAGGCTCAGTCCGCTTAGTCTTCACTCTTACCCAAGAGTGAAGACGGTCTAGTCGTTAAGCGAGGAAGTGTACTCTTTTTCCTCACTCCGGATTTGTCCCAATGGGTTTACCGGAGAAGGTTTTAACGAGGCATGGAGCTAAACGCAAAACGCCTAAAGGCTAAGTTGCTTCACGCACAAGGCCAAGGCGGTTATCTCTCTTTCCCTCTTATTTTTGGTTTAATTTTGAACTTGAGAATATTCTCTTTTGATCCTATGTTTGTGAACGTTGGGGAGTGTTTGTGGCTAAGCGTGTTAGTCAAAAGGTGGCGATGTGTTCTCTTTGTAAAGGGGACACGTCAAAAGGACGATGTGCGGATCAAGATGAATCCGCGTGTCCTTAAGCTCATATCTAGACCTAGCAATTTAAACTCTCCTTAAGCCCTTGTTCCTCCTTAGACTTGTATGAAAATAAAACTTTTCCTCAAGAGAGATTCTTGAAACTTGTCTCACTCTTCTCTTTCTTCAATCCGGAATTGAACCTTGAGAAAACCCTAACAAGCCGCAAACCGGGTTCACCCTTGTTAGAGACCGTATCAAGAGGAGAGCCAAACCTCTTGTGTCGTCACTCGATCCATCCGTATTTCCTCTCATTTCGCTTCCATCTGTCCTCTTCTTAAACTCGAGTCCTCTTTCATCAGTTCTCGAGTCCCCTCGAATCACCTCAAATCATTCCCGCTATCGTTTCCCCTCGAAGACGTTCACCCGCTCGTTCCGCATCCGTACTGTCCGATTGAACCGTTCGTGGCTTCTCGACGTATCTCCCGAATGGCTCGTTTGAATTCCTTCAAACTCCGTTTCCCTCGTTTGATTCTCTCCTAGATCCGAAGCCCAGAACCTCGGCCAAGAAAAGCTTCACCAACTGAAAGTTGACCGAGAGCTCAAGCCGCGTCCGTACCGCGATCGTACCGTGACCGTGTTCTCGGGTCACATCAGCTTGGTATGAGAGCTTCAAAGCTCCTATGAGGTTGTTTCTTTCCAGAACTCTCTGTTCCTTTAAAGTTTCAATCTTTGAGTTTAAAGCTTGCACCTTTTAGCTCCATAGGATTCGCTTGTTCTTTTTGGTTTAATTTGGTGCATGCTTAGGATTGTCTTTCGTTCGCTTAGGTTGTTAGAATTCGCATTTGTTCTTCGTGTTCATATCTCTGTTCCTTTGTGTTCTTGCGAGCTCACTTTTAGATCCATAAAGCTAGTTTCGCGTTTAGTTTTTGTGTTTCCGGTCTTAGGCATAAAGCAATTCTTGTCGCGTAGCACTTTTACTTTTGGTTTTGCTTTATTTGTTTTAGTCATAGGATTGCATTTGTCATAGCTGTCCTCAATCTTTGTTAGTGAAACGAATCTTTGTGTGGTCCTCTTGAGCGTGTGAGACTCACGTGTGGTATTCTTTTTGCGAGGTTTAAATTCAAACTTATACCGCAGAGCCACGCCACGTCACCAACAACCAGTCCGTACGATGGCCGAAGAAATTCCACCAGCGCCACCAGAGATTGGTGTCACCCTCGCCGCATTACGAACCGGCCTAGAGCAACTAGCTGATTGCCTCACGAGGATTGAACTTATGAATCCTCCTCGCGAAGATCCGTTACCCGCGAGGCGACCACGACGCAAGCCGGCGAGTGATCAGTCCGATGAGGACTTTGAACCGAGGCCTAGACGACGACACCGCTATGATGATCAAGATGACGAAGGCCCGAGACGTTACGAGCCGAACCACAAGATGGTCCCACCAACGTTCACCGGCAAGTCAGACCCTGAGGCCTATCTTGAATGGGAAAGTCGCATGGACCACTTATACTCGTGCCATGCCTATCCGGAGCTACGAAAGGTCCAATATGCGGTGGCACAATTCACCGATCACGCCCTTACCTGGTGGGATCGACTGGAAGCTGAACAATGACGCAACCGCGACCGACCTATCACTGTTTGGGAGGTCTTGAAAGCAGAGATGCGAAGGCGCTACGTGCCTCCATACTACCATCGCGAGCTCCAGAAGAAGTTTCGGCGACTAACACAAGGCGCACGGAACGTGGAGGAGTATTACGAAGAATTTGAACACTTGCGCAACCGGTTGCAAGTCGATGACTCCGAAGAGTCACTCATGGCTCAGTTCTTGGACGGATTGCAAGAACGCATTGCACGCAAGGTTGAGCGCCAACCCTATCAAACCTTTGAGGAGTTATTGCATCTCTCGGTGCAAATTGAGACTCAAATCAAGAAGAAGAGCGCCTCTGCGCCTCGTGGCCGAACTCAAGGAGCTACCAATTGGACTCCTAACGCGTCGCCATCAAACCGATTGCCAGAAAAACTAAAGGCGACCAGCGCGGACTCGAGATTCAAACCTAGGGATCCGGCCACCAATGAGCGTCAAGATCCGCGACACAACACCACCGACGTCCGGAGCCGCGACATTGTATGTTTCAAGTGTCAAGGGAGAGGGCATTACGCTCGTGATTGTCCGAACGCACGGACGATGATACTGACCGAGGCTGGCGAGATCGAGTCCGACGATGAGGCCACTGAAGAAATGGTGCGAGGAGAAACCGAGCTGGAAGAAGCTGTTGCGGAACCCGAGGTCGGAGAACTGCTCATGATACGCCGCATCCTGAACGCCGGTGTAGCCACGGATGACGCCAACCAACGTGACAACATTTTCCACACGAGATGCACTGTAAGTGGTCGCGTTTGTGGCTTGATCATAGATGGAGGTTCT
>NC_025686.1:5654701-5678085 GCF_000633955.1 Camelina sativa
GTGGCAAGTTCCAGTCTTGTCAAGAAACTTTCTCTTGAAACCACAAACCACCCTCGCCCTTATCGCTTGAGATGGTTAAATGATAAGACCGTGATCCAAGTAAAGGAACAAGTCACGGTCCCATTCAGTATCGGTCCGTATAAGGATCAAGTTCTTTGTGATGTGGTGCCTATGCAAGCTAGCCACCTCTTATTGGGACGCCCATGGCAGTTTGATAAGCGCACCACCCACTGCGGCCATACTAATCAATACTTTTTCGTTCATGACAACAAACGTATTTGCTTGAAACCCTTGAGCCCCACGCAAGTACATGAAATGCAAGACAAGTTGTCTAAAGACTCGAACGATAAAAAGAATTTCCTGATTCAATATGGTGATGTTAGAAAGTCCCTTAAGGACTCAGCCCAAGTGATTTTGATGTTGTTTCGAGATGCATTGCTTTCAGGTCTTGATGGTTCACTAGAGGCCTTACCGGAGGTCATACGCGGCGTCCTCAAGCGATTCGCCGATGTGTTCCCCGAAGAACTTCCCGAAGGCCTACCACCGATCAGAGGCATCGAGCATCAGATCAATCTAGTCCCAGGAGCGCAGCTTCCCAACCGGCCAGCCTACCGTGTCAACCCCGAAGAGGCGAAGGAGCTTGAGCGACAAGTCAAAGAGCTCATGGCGCAAGGTTACGTCCGAGAGAGTTTGAGTCCGTGTGCTGTACCAGTGCTCCTAGTCCCGAAGAAAGACGGATCATGGAGGATGTGCGTTGACTGTCGAGCCGTCAACAACATCACCATCAAATACCGCCACCCCATTCCACGCATTGATGACATGCTAGATGAGCTTAGCGGCGCCAGTGTCTTCTCAAAGATCGATTTGAAGAGCGGCTACCATCAAGTTCGGATGAAGGAGGGTGACGAGTGGAAAACAGCCTTCAAAACAAAACAGGGTTTGTACGAATCGCTGGTAATGCCATTCGGTCTTTCTAACGCCCCCTCTACCTTTATGCGTCTTATGAACCATGTTTTGAGATCGTTTATCAATAAATTCGTTTGATGATATATTGGTATATAGCTCTAGTTTGACTGATCATGTTAAACACCTAGAGGCTGTCTTGTTTACCCTCCGCGAAGAGCAACTCTACGCAAACTTGAAAAAGTGCGTGTTTGCTGCTGATGAATTGGTCTTTTTAGGCTTTGTTGTGAGTTCGCAGGGCCTCAAGGTCGATGGAGAGAAGATACGCGCAATAGAGGAGTGGCCCACGCCAACGAGCATCACTCAAGTCCGGTCGTTCCACGGCCTAGCCAGTTTTTACCGGAGGTTTGTGCGAGATTTCAGTACGATCGCCGCGCCTCTCACCTCCGTGATCAAGAAGAACAGCGAGTTTCGATGGGGAGAGGAACAAGACAAGGCGTTCACCGAGCTCAAGAAACGCCTCACGCAAGCACCCTTGCTTACATTGCCCGACTTCAACAAAACTTTTGAGGTTGAGTGCGATGCGTCGGGAGTTGGAGTCGGAGCTGTCCTGACTCAAGGAGGCAAACCGGTGGCGTACTTTAGTGAGAAGCTTAGTGGAGCTACGCTTAATTACCCTACGTATGACAAGGAGTTATACGCCCTCGTTCGTGCCATGGAGGTTTGGCAACATTATCTATTGGCGAGAGAGTTTGTGATTCACACTGATCACGAAACTCTCAAGCACCTCCGCGGCCAGACCAACCTCAAGAGACGTCATGCAAAATGGTTGGAGTTCATTGAGTCGTTCCCATACGTCATTAAGTACAAGAAGGGCAAGGAGAACGTAGTCGCCGACGCCTTGTCAAGACGGCATGCACTAATCACTACAATGGACGCGCGCGTATTGGGTTTTGAAAGCATCAAAGATGCTTATGCTGGAGATGCTGAGTTTGGAGATTGCTTCCAGAACCATGGGAAAGGAATCTACACCGAGTTCTACATTCACGAGGGTTTCCTGTTCAGAGGTCGAAGGCTGTGTATACCAAATGGTTCTATCCGGGAGTTGCTAGTTCGTGAAGCCCATAGTGGAGGTTTAGCGGGTCATTTTGGCATCACCAAGACCTTGGCCGTGCTCAAGGAGCATTTTTACTGGCCAAAGATGCGAAGTATGGTAGAGAAGCACGTCGGCCGTTGCATAGTTTGTCGCACCTCCAAGTCGACAACTCACCCGCATGGCCTCTACATGCCTTTGCCCGTGTCCACCGCACCATGGATCGATCTCTCCATGGATTTCATCCTCGGCCTACCCTTCTTGGCGCATAAAGATAGTATCATGGTGGTTGTTGATAGGTTCTCGAAGATGGCTCACTTCATTCCATGCAATAAGAACAATGATGCTGTGCAATTGGCGAACTTGTTCTTTAGTCAGGTCGTAAGGCTTCATGGCGTTCCGCGCACCATCATATCCGATCGGGATCCCAAGTTTCTTGGTCACTTCTGGCGAACTATTTGGCGCAAGCTCGGGACGAAGTTACTGTACTCCACCGCGGCTCACCCTCAGACCGACGGCCAAACGGAGGTCGTCAACAGATCAATAGGCGCCTTACTCCGCACAGCTATCGCCAGCAACAAAGGCTCCTGGCTCGAGTGCATTCCGATCATCGAGTTTGCATACAACCAAGCGGTGCATTCAGCTACGAAAAGGTCGCCATTCGAGGTCGCATACGGATTCAAGCCTTTGACGCCCCTGGATCTCCTCCCTATACCACCGAATGAAGCCGAGAATCAAGACGGAGTCGCACGAGCAGAAATGGTCAAGGCTTTGCACGAGGAGGTCCGAGCCAACATAGAGCGAAGGAACGAGCAGTATGCACGCTTCCTCAACCGAGGACGTAAACCGATGCTGTTCAAACCTGGTGATTGGGTCTGGTTACACTTAAGGCCGGAGAGGTTCCAGCAGAAACGCAAGGACAAGCTCAGCCCGCGAGGAGATGGCCCATTCCGAGTCATCGAGAAGATCAACGATAACGCCTACCGACTTGAGCTTCCAGGTGAGTTTGGTACATCCACCTCATTCAATGTCACTGACCTCGTTCCGTTTGATGTAGGTGAAGACGAAGATGTTTTGGGGACAAAACCTTTTCAAGGGGGAGGGAATGATGTGATCGCAGGACGCGACCTCAGCCAAGAAGACCAAGACACGCCGGACGCGACCGAGACGCCTGACCAAGACGCATCGGACGCGACCAGGGCAACCTCTTCAGACGTGGCCAAGGCTCCAACGATCCTTCCCGGAGCCACCACACGTTCCAAGAGCTCAGCAAAGGCGGCCAAACAGCGGCTCAACCTATTTGTCCGAACCTACGTCCGACACCAGCCACCCAACGAAGACTCCGAAGGCTCAGTCCGCTTAGTCTTCACTCTTACCCAAGAGTGAAGACGGTCAAGTCGTTAAGCGAGGAAGTGTACTCTTTTTCCTCACTCCGGGTTTGTCCCAATGGGTTTACCGGAGGAGGTTTTAACGAGGCATGGAGCTAAACGCAAAACGCCTAAAGGCTAAGTTGCTTCACGCGCAAGGCCAAGGCGGTTATCTCTCTTTCCCTCTTATTTTTGGTTTAATTTTGAACTTGAGAATATTCTCTTTTGATCCTATGTTTATGAACGTTGGAGAGTGTTTGTGGCTAAGCGTGTTAGTCAAAAGGTGGCGATGTGTTCTCTTTGTAAAGGGGACACGTCAAAAGGACGATGTGCGGATCAAGATGAATCCGCGTGTCCTTAAGCTCCTATCTAGACCTAGCTATTTAAACTCTCCTTAAGCCCTTGTTCCTCCTTAGACTTGTATGAAAATAAAACTTTTCCTCAAGAGAGATTCTTGAAACTTGTCTCACTCTTCTCTTTCTTCAATCCGGGATTGAACCTTGAGAAAACCCTAACAAGCCGCGAACCGGGTTCGCCCTTGTTAGCGACCGTATCAAGAGGAGAGCCAAACCTCTTGTGTCGTCAATCGATCCATCCGTATTTTCCCTCATCACGTTTCCATCTGTCCTCTTTCATCTTTCTCGAGTCCCCTCGAATCACCTCAAGTCATTCCCGCTATCGTTTCCCTCGAAGACGTCCACCCGCTCGTCCCGCATCCGTACTGTCCGATTGAACCGTTCGTGGCTTCCCGAAGTATCTCCCGAACGGCTCGTTTGAATTCCTTCAAACTCCGTTTCCCTCGTTTGATTCTCTCCTAGATCCGAAGCCCAGAACCTCGGCCGTGAACAGCTTCACCGACTGAAAGTTGGCCGAGAGCTCAAGCCGCGTCCGTACCGCGATCGTACCGTGACCGTGTCCTCGGGTCACATCAGCTTGGTATCAGAGCTTCAAAGCTCCTACGAGGTTGTTTCTTTCCAGAACTCTCTGTTCCTTTAAAGTTTCAATCTTTGAGTTTAAAGCTTGCATCTTTTAGCTCCATAGGACTCGCTTGTTCTTTTTGGTTTAATTTGGTGCATGCTTAGGATTGTCTTTCGTCCGCTTAGGTTGTTAGAATTCGCATTTGTTCTTCGTGTTCATATCTCTGTTCCTTTGTGTTCTTGCGAGCTCACTTTTAGATCCATAAAGCTAGTTTCGCGTTTAGTTTTTGTGTTTCCGGTCTTAGGCATAAAGCAATTCTTGTCGCGTAGCACTTTTACTTTTGCTTTTGCTTTATTTGTTTTAGTCATAGGATTGCATGTGTCATAGCTGTCCTCAATCATTGTTAGTGAAACGAATCTTTGTGTGGTCCTCTTGAGCGTGTGAGACTCACGTGTGGTATTCTTTTTGCGAGGTTTAAATTCAAACTTATACCGCGGAGCCACGCCACGTCACCAACAACCAGTCCGTACGATGGCCGAAGAAATTCCACCAGCGCCACCAGAGATTGGTGTCACCCTCGCCGCATTACGAACCGGCCTAGAGCAACTAGCTGATCGCCTCACGAGGATTGAACTTATGAATCCTCCTCGCGAAGATCCGTTACCCGCGAGGCGACCACGACGCGAGCCGGCGAGTGATCAGTCCGATGAGGACTTTGAACCGAGGCCTAGACGACGACACCGCTATGATGATCAAGACGACGAAGGTCCGAGATGTTACGAGCCGAATCACAAGATGGTCCCACCAACGTTCGCAGGCAAGTCAGACCCCGAGGCCTATCTTGAATGGGAAAGTCGCATGGACCACTTATACTCGTGCCATGCCTATCCGGAGCTACGAAAGGTCCAATATGCGGTGGCACAATTCACCGATCACGCCCTTACCTGGTGGGATCGACTGGAAGCTGAACAACGATGCAACCGCGACCGACCTATCACTGTTTGGGAGGTCTTGAAAGCAGAGATGCGAAGGCGCTACGTGCCTCCCTACTACCACCGCGAGCTCCAGAAGAAGTTTCGGCGACTAACGCAAGGCGCACGGAACGTGGAGGAGTATTACGAAGAATTTGAACACTTGCGCAACCGGTTGCAAGTCGATGACTCCGAAGAGTCACTCATGGCTCAGTTCTTGGACGGATTGCAAGAACGCATTGCACGCAAGGTCGAGCGCCAACCCTATCAAACCTTTGAGGAGTTATTGCATCTCTCGGTGCAAATTGAGACTCAAATCAAGAAGAAGAGCGCCTCTGCGCCTCGTGGCCGAACTCAAGGAGCTACCAATTGGACTCCTAACGCGTCGCCATCAAACCGATTGCCGGAAAAACCAAAGGCGACCAGCGCGGACTCAAGGTTCAAACCTAGGGAGCCGGCCACCAATGAGCGCCAAGATCCGCGACGCAACACCACCGACGTCCGGAGCCGCGACATTGTATGTTTCAAGTGTCAAGGGAGAGGCCATTACGCTCGTGATTGTCCGAACGCACGGACGATGATACTGACCGAGGCTGGCGAGATCGAGTCCGACGATGAGGCCACTGAAGAAATGGTGCGAGGAGAAACCGAGCTGGAAGAAGCTGTTGCGGAACCCGAGGTCGGAGAACTGCTCATGATACGCCGCATCCTGAACGCCGGTGTAGCCACGGATGACGCCAACCAACGTGACAACATTTTCCACACGAGATGCACTGTAAGTGGTCGCGTTTGTGGCTTGATCATAGATGGAGGTTCTTGCACTAATGTGGCAAGTTCCAGTCTTGTCAAGAAACTTTCTCTTGAAACCACAAACCACCCTCGCCCTTATCGCTTGAGATGGTTAAATGATAAGACCGTGATCCAAGTAAAGGAACAAGTCACGGTCCCATTCAGTATCGGTCCGTATAAGGATCAAGTTCTTTGTGATGTGGTGCCTATGCAAGCTAGCCACCTCTTATTGGGGCGCCCATGGCAGTTTGATAAGCGCACCACACACTGCGGCCATACTAACCAATACTTTTTCGTTCATGACAACAAACGTATTTGCTTGAAACCCTTGAGCCCCACGCAAGTACATGAAATGCAAGACAAGTTGTCTAAAGACTCGAACGATAAAAAGAATTTCCTGATTCAGTATGGTGATGTTAGAAAGTCCCTTAAGGACTCAGCCCAAGTGATTTTGATGTTGTTTCGAGATGCATTGCTTTCAGGTCTTGATGGTTCACTAGAGGCCTTGCCGGAGGTCATACGCGGCATCCTCAAGCGATTCGCCGATGTGTTCCCCAAAGAACTCCCCGAAGGCCTACCACCGATCAGAGACATCGAACATCAGATCGATCTAGTTCCAAGAGCGCAGCTTCCCAACCGGCCAGCCTACCGTGTCAACCCCGAAGAGGCGAAGGAGCTTGAGCGATAAGTCAAAGAGCTCATGGCGCAAGGTTACGTCCGAGAGAGTTTGAGTCCGTGTGCTGTACCAGTGCTCCTAGTCCCGAAGAAAGACGGATCATGGAGGATGTGCGTTGACTGTCGAGCCGTCAACAACATCACCATCAAATACCGCCACCCCATTCCACGCCTCGATGACATGCTAGACGAGCTTAGCGGCGCCAGTGTCTTCTCAAAGATCGATCTGAAGAGCGGCTACCATCAAGTTCGGATGAAGGAGGGTGACGAGTGGAAAACGGCCTTCAAGACAAAACAGGGTTTGTACGAATGGCTGGTAATGCCATTCGGTCTTTCTAACGCCCCCTCTACCTTTATGCGTCTTATGAACCATGTTTTGAGATCGTTTATCAATAAATTCGTAGTGGTTTATTTTGATGATATATTGGTATATAGCTCTAGTTTGACTGATCATGTAAAACACCTAGAGGCTGTCTTGTTTACCCTCCGTGAAGAGCAACTCTACGCAAACTTGAAAAAGTGCGTGTTTGCTGCTGATGAATTGGTCTTTTTAGGCTTTGTTGTGAGTTCGCAGGGCCTCAAGGTCGATGGAGAGAAGATACGCGCAATAGAGGAGTGGCCCACACCAACGAGCATCACTCAAGTCCGGTCGTTCCACGGCCTAGCCAGCTTTTACCGGAGGTTTGTGCGAGATTTCAGTACGATCGCCGCGCCTCTCACCTCCGTGATCAAGAAGAACAGCGAGTTTCGATGGGGAGAAGAACAAGACAAGGCGTTCACCGAGCTCAAGAAACGCCTCACGCAAGCACCCTTGCTTACATTGCCCGACTTTAACAAAACTTTTGAAGTCGAGTGCGATGCGTCGGGAGTCGGGGTCAGAGCTGTCCTGACTCAAGGAGGCAAACCGGTGGCGTACTTTACTGAGAAGCTTAGTGGAGCCACGCTCAACTACCCGACGTATGACAAGGAGTTATACGCTCTCGTTCGTGCCATGGAGGTTTGGCAACATTATTTATTAGCGAGAGAGTTTGTGATTCACACTGATCACGAAACTCTCAAGCACCTCCGCGGCTAGACCAACCTCAAGAGACGTCATGCGAAATGGTTGGAGTTCATTGAGTCGTTTCCATACGTTATTAAGTACAAGAAGGGCAAGGAGAACGTAGTCGCCGACGCCTTATCGAGACGGCATGCACTAATCACCACAATGGACGCGCGAGGCTGTGTTGGAGATGCTGAGTTTGGAGATTGCTTCCAGAACCATGGGAAAGGAATCTACACCGAGTTCTACATTCACGAGGGTTTCCTGTTCAGAGGTCGAAGGCTGTGTATACCAAATGGTTCTATCCGGGAGTTGCTAGTTCGTGAAGCCCATAGTGGAGGTTTAGCGGGTCATTTTGGCATCACCAAGACCTTGGCCGTGCTCAAGGAGCATTTTTACTGGCCAAAGATGCGAAGTATGGTAGAGAAGCACGTCGGCCGTTGCATAGTTTGTCGCACCTCCAAGTCGACAACTCACCCGCATGGCCTCTACATGCCTTTGCCCGTGTCCACCGCACCATGGATCGATCTCTCCATGGATTTCATCCTCGGCCTACCCCTCTTGGCGCATAAAGATAGTATCATGGTGGTTGTTGATAGGTTCTCGAAGATGGCTCACTTCATTCCATGCAATAAGAACAATGATGCTGTGCAATTGGCGAACTTGTTCTTTAGTCAGGTCGTAAGGCTTCATGGCGTTCCGCGCACCATCATATCCGATCGGGATCCCAAGTTTCTTGGCCACTTCTGGCGAACTATTTGGCGCAAGCTCGGGACGAAACTACTTTACTCCACCGCGGCTCACCCTCAGACCGACGGACAAACAGAGGTCGTCAACAGATCAATAGACGCCTTACTTCGCACAGCTATCGCAAGCAACAAAGGCTCCTGGCTCGAGTGCATTCCGATCATCGAGTTTGCGTACAATCAAGTGGTGCATTCAGCCACAAAAAGGTCGCCGTTCGAGGTCGCATACGGGTTCAAGCATTTGACGCCCCTGGATCTCCTCCCTATACCACCGAATGAAGCCGAGAATCAAGACGGAGTCGCACGAGCAGAAATGGTCAAGGCTTTGCACGAGGAGGTCCGAGCCAACATAGAGCGAAGGAACGAGCAGTATGCACGCTTCCTCAACCGAGGACGTAAACCGATGCTGTTCAAACCTGGTGATTGGGTCTGGTTACACTTAAGGCCGGAGAGGTTCCAGCAGAAACGCAAGGACAAGCTCAGCCCGCGAGGAGATGGCCCATTCCGAGTCATCGAGAAGATCAACGATAACGCCTACCGACTTGAGCTTCCAGGTGAGTTTGGTACATCCACCTCATTCAATGTCACTGACCTCGTTCCGTTTGATGTAGGTGAAGACGAAGATGTTTTGGGGACAAAACCTTTTCAAGGGGGAGGGAATGATGTGATCGCAGGACGCGACCTCAGCCAAGAAGACCAAGACACGCCGGACGCGACCGAGACGCCTGACCAAGACGCATCGAACGCGACCAAGGCAACCTCTTCAGACGCGGCCAAGGCTCCAACGATCTTTCCCGGAGCCACCACACGTTCCANACTGTTCAAGCCTGGAGATTGGGTCTGGTTACACTTAAGGCCGGAGAGGTTCCAGCAGAAACGCAAGGACAAGCTCAGCCCGCGAGGAGATGGCCCATTCCGAGTCATCGAGAAGATCAACGATAACGCCTACCGACTTGAGCTTCCAGGTGAGTTTGGTACATCCACCTCATTCAATGTCACTGACCTCGTTCCGTTTGATGTAGGTGAAGACGAAGATGTTTTGGGGACAAAACCTTTTCAAGGGGGAGGGAATGATGTGATCGCAGGACGCGACCTCAGCCAAGAAGACCAAGACACGCCGGACGCGACCGAGACGCCTGACCAAGACGCATCGGACGCGACCAGGGCAACCTCTTCAGACGTGGCCAAGGCTCCAACGATCCTTCCCGGAGCCACCACACGTTCCAAGAGCTCAGCAAAGGCGGCCAAACAGCGGCTCAACCTATTTGTCCGAACCTACGTCCGACACCAGCCACCCAACGAAGACTCCGAAGGCTCAGTCCGCTTAGTCTTCACTCTTACCCAAGAGTGAAGACGGTCAAGTCGTTAAGCGAGGAAGTGTACTCTTTTTCCTCACTCCGGGTTTGTCCCAATGGGTTTACCGGAGGAGGTTTTAACGAGGCATGGAGCTAAACGCAAAACGCCTAAAGGCTAAGTTGCTTCACGCGCAAGGCCAAGGCGGTTATCTCTCTTTCCCTCTTATTTTTGGTTTAATTTTGAACTTGAGAATATTCTCTTTTGATCCTATGTTTGTGAACGTTGGAGAGTGTTTGTGGCTAAGCGTGTTAGTCAAAAGGTGGCGATGTGTTCTCTTTGTAAAGGGGACACGTCAAAAGGACGATGTGCGGATCAAGATGAATCCGCGTGTCCTTAAGCTCCTATCTAGACCTAGCTATTTAAACTCTCCTTAAGCCCTTGTTCCTCCTTAGACTTGTATGAAAATAAAACTTTTCCTCAAGAGAGATTCTTGAAACTTGTCTCACTCTTCTCTTTCTTCAATCCAGGATTGAACCTTGAGAAAACCCTAACAAGCCGCGAACCGGGTTCGCCCTTGTTAGAGACCGTATCAAGAGGAGAGCCAAACCTCTTGTGTCGTCACTCGATCCATCCGTATTTCCCCTCACTTCGTTTCCATCTGTCCTCTTCTTAAACTCGAGTCCTCTTTCATCAGTTCTCGAGTCCCCTCGAATCACCTCAAATCATTCCCGCTATCATTTCCCCTCGAAGACGTCCACCCGCTCGTTCCGCATCCGTACTGTCCGATTGAACCGTTCGTGGCTTCTCAACGTATCTCCCGAACGGCTCGTTTGAATTCCTTCAAACTTCGTTTCCCTCGTTTGATTCTCTCCTAGATCCGAAGCCCAGAACCTCGGCCGAGAAAAGCTTCACCGACTGAAAGTTGACCGAGAGCTCAAGCCGCGTCTGTACCGCGATCGTACCGTCACCGTGTCCTCGGGTCACATCAGGATGGGTCTCCGTCCGTGGCTTGGTAACGTCACATGAGCTGTGCGATTGGGAGATTCTGAAAATCTCCTGGGAGATTCTGAAAATCTCCTGGGAGAGCGTCAAGGTATCCTGAAACAATGAAAATAATAAAAAAAAAAATTAAAAAGCAAATTTTCCTAAATGTTACTCTAGTTCCTAGGCTCTTGTAAACAAACAATCTCTCCCCGGCAACGGCGCCAAAAATCTTGAATTATTTAAGGATCGATCCCACAGAGAGAATTGTTGTTTAGAGAATCCGTCAAAATAGATTTTAGGCTAGGACTCAATAAAAATAGGGTTTTGGTTGTCACGGTTGTAAGTAAGCAAATAAACGAAAATTAAGCAAGTAAAATAAATAAAACAAGCGTTGGGCATCAAGGGGAATCACAGGGGATCGATAATCTATCTATCTAGGAAAGTTTAGGATTAGTTTGTTTATCTAAGAGTCGGACTACGAAACACGAATGAACCATTAACTTATAAATCACAAGCAAACCGTCTAAGATCTCTATACTCCGTTACTCAATTGTCGCAGGCAACGACGCATAGATCAAAGCATTTAAAACAGGTTCGATTCTAATCCATGAAGTTCCATAGGTAAGTGGTATGTGCTTCCTATGACACGACACACATCTAAGCTAGGTCAAGCACATATGCAAGTTTTTGGCGACACACACACACTGTAGATCATAGTTTGTTCATGAGGCTAACTTAAAGCATTAAACAAAGACTTAAAATTAGAGCATAGAATAAACAGAATATAAATCTAACAAACTTTAAAAATTGCTACCTAAACTCAGATCATCTTCCCCTTTTGATTATCCCTTTAAACCCAACTAGAAAACTACTCTAGCATGTTTAAGAGAATCATCAAAATAAGTTTGAATAAACTCATAAACATAAATGAATAAATAGAGAAAAGAGTTTTAGATATGACTTTAATGGTTGTAAACAAAGTTGTAGGATCTTCTTCCTTTAGAAACAAAGAATAGAGCAAATAAAATAGAAAGAGTGTTTGATGATCTTCAAAGGCTTCAAGAGAGGGACGAGAGAGAGTTTCTGGTCGTCGGCTGCTCCTCTGGTCGTGATCTCTTGGCTGCTCCAATGATTGCACACACTAAACCCTAGGTTTAGATGAGTATTTATAGGGTTTTGAAGGCTTAGGGTTTTGTAATGGTAAAAACATATTTTCTTGTTAAGTGCAGTGGTTGTGGACAGTCGTGACTCCTCCGGGCCGGGCCGCCGTGATGGTTGATCTAATGATGGCTAAAGTGACTAGATCTTGTATGAAGAGCCACCAAAATAAAGTCGTTTGCCCAGTTGTTGAATCTAGAGTTCATTTGGAAGATGAGAAAGAAACAAGAAGCCCAATTTTTTATGACTTAGAGTCGCTCCCTTTTGATCTAAAGATGGCTATACTGACTTAGATTGCCTTCAAAGTCACTTATGAAGTTGCTATGCTGTCAATCGCCTCTCCCAATTTATGCATCGTCCAACGACTGATCATTGGCAAGCCGCTAAGCGTGTCATTCGTTATCTCGTTGGTACGACAACTCATGGTATCATTCTCCACGCGAACTCACCTATTCTGCTATATGGTTATTCAGATACTGATTGGGCAGGCGATACTGATGACTATGTACCAAAGTTCGTGTATTTGATTTACAATGGTCATAATCCTATCTCATGGTCTTCTAAGAAACAGAGAGGAGTCGCACGTTCTTCAACTGAAGCTGAGTATAGGGCGGTTGCAAACACTGTTGCAAAGGTTTGTTGGCTCTGTTCGTTACTCACTGAACTACAAATCCGCCTTCCATCAGCTCCTGTAATATATTGTGATAACATTGGAGCAACCTATCTCTGTGCCAATCCTGTCTTTCACTCGCGTATGAAACACATTGGCCTAGACTATCACTTCGTTCGGGATCAGATACAAGCACAACGACTCCGCGTCTGTCACGTTTCTACCGATGATTAACTAGCTGACACCCTCACTAAACCATTATCACGATCGAAGTTCCAACAAGCGTGTCTCAAGATTGGCGTCACCAAGCTTCCTTCATCTTGAGGGGGCGTATCAGAGTAGATATGTATATGTTTATAAGTATAAGGATCTCTGTGTAAATACTTGTACCCTAGTCTCCCTCTGCTAGTATATATATATGTTTGTAACTTCTCTCATTTGATATATATTGAAGATACTCATTCCTTTTAAATTATTCTTTTAATCAAGATTTACAATTCTCAAACATGTGTTAAGAATTTCTCTTTCACCTCACATTGATGCAAACTCACAACAGGATCAACGAGAAACATAGGGGAGATGAAAGAGAAATTCAACTTCAGAAAATAGAAACACAACAACAAACTTACCTAGATGGACTCACAGGCGTGTAAGGATTCCAAGCTCTATCACGCATGGGTGGCCTCATTCCATCATGGATAGGTGTAGCTGAAATTTACACAATCACCAAGGAGCTTAATATGTCAAGTGAACATATTACAGAGGAGGTGCCATAGCACATTAAAATTGAACTAGAAAATAAACCTCCAGAGTCCCGCATTGGAGTCATATAAGGATGAAGTGGTGTCCGAGAAGGATGCATAGGTGTTTCGCTTCCCATACTATACCGAGATGTATCTCTGTAGAATTCAAATGATATAATGAATGTCCTTCATTATAGTTGGAAGTCAAAATAACAAATGAGATATAAATTAGTATATTACCTAAACGTACGGTGTTGTCGCAACATTATCTGATATTGCATTCCGATCAACTGCATATACAAACTATTGTTAGAACTCCTTCGACATGCAGAAAGAAACCCACATGCGGAGAAGTGAATACAAGGGCTTGCCTGTTACAATCTTCATCTCAAGTTCTACATGCACTGAATTTCCTTTCACTTCTACTACAGGTCCCCTATACCCCTTGAAAGGTCCTAGACAGATTTTAACAGTAGTACCCAACAACGAATCGTCTCCCCATCCTCTTCCACCCCTATGCCTCCCTCCAGCTGCATTTAAAGATACAAATAAGAATATGCACAACTCTACGTCGATAAGTTGTATAAGCATTTCACCAAAGATATGCAAAGAAATACTGGTTTGAAGCAATGAATCATTATTTTACAGAAAACTGTAGTCGTATATAGTATAAAAGATAGCCTTATTCCGAAGAAATGGTAAGAGCAACAAACCAGTAAAGAATACAAATCAACTAAACAAAACCTTAGGTATTCTCACTCATAACCAAAATAGAAAGTAAAAATGTGAACATACAGTTATATCCACCTCTGCCGCGCTGGAATCTTCCTGGAGATGAGGGTACTGGAGCAGGCGCCTTGAAATTGCCATACCTTGGAAAAGAATCACCACCCTAGAGTAGAAACGTGCTGGATATGGTGATGCTACAGTCTGATTAAAATATGAAAACACATGGCCACATCACAAGACACTTACATTTCTATTAGCGCCAGAACGTGATCCACCAACAACAATGCATGATGTGCATTTAGCACAGATAAACCCGGCATGCTCAAGATGATGCCGATCATATATCAATAGGATACCTTTGTAAATATGCTTTACAGGACCTTGTTTACCCTAGAATGTGCAAATTAATTGTAAGATTATAAAGTTGAGCGAGGTAACCAACAACAACCAGACTGCAAAGGTACTCACTTTGCTAGGACCCTCAATGACTCTGACATCATCTTTCACAGCAATGACATTTTTGTAGCGATCTTGAACATTAAATTTCTTCTCAATTTTGCATTTGATTTCTCTGAGTTTGACAAGAGCAACCTCAGGTCTGTCAGGAACCCCTTTAAGAACCTAGGGATATTAAAACAGAGTTATTCCTAGATCCATTGGGTGCATATAACAAGAAAAATATCTCAATATCTCAAAAGAAGATTTTTCAAATTATAGCAGTTAAAGGTAAACTTATCTATAGTGGTATTATCAGAACCCCGGTTTTATCACAGCACAGAACATCCATACCGGCCAGCTTTTCAATGGCGTTCATTCGTTTTGTGATAGTTCTTTGATCAAATAACCTAAGGGAACCAATAGCCATTGTCACTGATATAACAGTAGGCAATGCAAGAGGGATCCCACCAATCAAAAGAACCAGACGATTGTCGATTACGTCTCTCAAGTTTCTGAGCTGGATCGTAAACATCATAATGAACTCAATCACAATACCGATGGCTATAAAAAAACAGGCAGAAGTTTCCAATTTCGGCTACAACTCTCTGGGAATGTCCATCTTGGTTTGTTGTAATGTCGACAAGATAAAACCAAAAAAAGTGTTGACTCCAGTGGCTATCACAACCGCTTCCATCTCACCTTCCTTACAGGTAGAACCGGATAACACTTTATCTCCTGGACTTTTTCTTGTGGGACGGTATTCTCCAGTCAGACTAGATTGATCAACTTTTAAAACATCTCCTTCGAGAAGACGTGCATCACAAGGAATGATGTCGCCGAGCTTGATGCTCACAATATCTCCAGGAACAAGAATTGAAGCTTCTTGCTTTGACCATTTTCCATCTCTTAGAACCTTTCCAAAACAAAAACAAAAACAAAAAAGAAAGAAAAGCTTTAGGATTATAGCCTCAAGATTGTATATATCAAACACAAGATTGCATATAACCCCAAGACACTATATGAAAACTAAGTAGGGTGCTAAGAATCTACTCATCTCAAAGAGAACATAAACTAAATCACCAGCATATACACTAACTATAAACGCGAACAAACAATCAATATCGAAATATGATCAGTATAAAGAGACCTTTGTTTGAGGAGAAAGACCAGCCATAAGAGCATCAACATACTTTCCAACACTTTCTTCTTCGATATGGCTGAGTATCCAGTTAAACACCAAAAGACATACAATGCCGACAAATATTTGCCAACCGGGTGACTTTCCATCGCAGTTAGCCAACACAATAGCCATGATTGCAGCTGCTTCAGTGACCCACGATAAAGGGTTATACATCAAACCGAAGAACCTGAGCATTATGTTTTCCTGTTTGTTAATTTGGAACCACCAAAAAAAAAAATACATTAGATAGCCTTATAACAAATTATACTATATGCAAGTTTTAGTTTGTTACCTTCTTCTTCTCATCGAGTTTATTGGGGCCAAAGATCTCGAGTCTTTTTGCTCCTTCTGCTTCAGAAAGACCTTCACTCTGCTGCTTTTTAACTGCTTGAAAACTTCTTCAATTGGGATTTCATCCTGCAATTTAATGATGAAACACATATAACAACTAAGTATGCAACTCGAAGGTTTTTTAAGATGTATAAGACACCCTAATTTAATCGAATCGTTGTAAGTAAAAAGAAGTAAAAGTTTTCTCAGGTAGAAAGATTCAGTAAACAATTTAAGCAAGTAAACATGTAAAATAGGGTGGTTTGATCAGAACCTGACTAATTAATATTGGACCATATCGTGAAGACATATATAAAAACATGTAACCTATCAAATCTACAAGGAATCAATCGTGTTATGGGACATGTTATTAGCATATATCCCTCTATATTACTGTGGAATAATCATATCACGATACATACTACTTCTTCCACATAATCACTAAACTATTGAGTCTTTTAACTCGGTAGCCTTTGTCTCCTCCGTCTGTCCACGTGCACATCACGTGGCAGGACGATCCCGTGCTTGGCTCTCCTACGATGCTTCTGCTTACTATCTTTATGTACTCGGTGAAGTTGGTTGTAGTAGTGAGAGTCGTTGTGGTCACGTCCAAGCATCATCTTCTGCAAAACGTCGTCGTTGTCGCCACGATGGTGTTTGTGTCTCTGTTGTGTCCTACGATGGTGATTATGGGGTTTAACACCATGCCGATGGTTGTGATGGCGATGGTGATGATGTCGGTTCAAGGCGTTTTCTCTGGTGGATAATAATCTACGTTGATGGTCTAAGTCGAAATGATCTTCCCACCAGTCGTAGAATGGATCAAAGAGTCCCTTTTGGTGCAAGAGCCAAAGAAGCACACAAGCTGTTTAAACAAAACTAGTTAAATTCGAGATATATTATGTTAGTGATTTGAGGTTGCGATCGCGGTTTGAAAAATGCTTACTAGTTGGAAAAAGAGCGAGGAGAAGGCCGAACATAACCATCCAGCTCAAGCAAACGTATTGTATGTGGCAACTGAAGTCGAAGTAACTTGAGCATTTGTTTCTGCAAATATTATTGATTGGTTTTAATATTTCATTATTCTCAAAGAGGTTAAAGTTAGGAGAAGTGTGTAACCTGCAAGTATCTCCGGTGATGAAATCGATTAAGCCGTTGATGATTTTAGTCCACAGTATCCTAATCGATTCAAAGAAACCTTTAGGATAAGTCTCTGGAATTTGAAATGGATTAGTAACCTGCATGTTAAAGATACTGTTCAGTTAATGAATGTTCGATATCAAACATTAATCAAGAATCATTTAAAATTTCATAGTAGAGTAACCTGAGTTCCATTGTCGAGTACGGTGGCCGTTGTGCTGAACTGACACTCGGCTCTGTCTACTTCGCTGAACTGAGAATCCTTGAGTATAGCTATACAAAAAGTAAAAATGATCATTGTTTATGCAAATAAGGAATCAGGGAGTTGTAGTATAAGAAAGATCACCTGTGCATATATATTTTGCAGCCTGATCTTTAGTGGGATACAACTTAAAAGACCGAGTTGTAACAGCTTTTGGTTTTATAATAAAGAATTGCTCCTGAAAAGAACAACATCAGTTTGTAACATTCCTTTTAACAATGCTTTCTTCATAGAAGATTAACAGAGAGCTAGTTACCTCAACGAAAGCCACACCTTTGGAGCAATCGAACTGCGTAGAAGGAAACAAGATGCAATCAATATATCAAAGAAACTTTCTTGCTATCAATATATAACAGATACGGTTTAGGTTTAAAATAGTACCGTTAAGCTATAAGATGCTTCTACTTCACCAGTATTCTTGATTGTGACTGCAGCAACTCCGAATTGAGTAAGTGCCTCAAATGTCGGTATAACGATATTTATGATCTTACCAGGGCTCCTACAACCACAGAAAACGTTACTTTACTTTAGTTAGTAATCAGCATTCCAGAAGGTACTTTTTAAGTCTTTTTTTGTTAGATAGTGGGCTTCCAACTCAAAACAAATTGGCAATGAGTGGAGAGGCCCATATCTTATATATACAACTTAAGATCCTACTCTCAACTTCCAATGTGGGATATTGTATCCCTAATATTTTTTACCTTTGACAAAAAAAAAAATATATATATATATTTTTTACCTCTGGAAAACGTATTCAATATCATCAGCTCTTAGTTCTATCATAAGATTTGTGTTGATTGTTTCTGTGACTCCGATGGAGAACGAGTGAGGTCCCGCGTTCTGTATCGTGTAAAAGGAAAAAGTCAATAAATCCAATAACAAATCTTATGTTTCTACTAATTTAGAAACTAGCACATAACTGGATGTTGATTGATCCTCTCAAATCTTCCTTCTAATCCATAATAAGAAAGCTGGTGTCTATTGATCCGGTTCATATCTGCCTGAAACAGTGTTTGTTACCCGGTGAAAGTGAAACAATGATGCAGTAAGGTGTTAGAGAGCTATAACATATATTAGGTATATATACTAACCTCATGAAAGTTCCATAATTGATTATGCAAGCAACTCCAATATGGTGAAGAGCAGAAATTTGGTTGGCTATTGAAAGCTTCATAGCTAACACCAATTTTATTACATTCTAAGCCATCTAATGTAAATCTAACTCTCTCAAGAAGCATCCACATTGAGTAGTTTGCGCCTAAGTTCCCTGGTTGTCCTGCTATAGCCGTCTTTTTTGAACCGGAAGGATTCATTTTAGCATTATTACAGAGTAGTGCAAGTTAAAAGACTTTAAAATGGATAAAGCAGTAGTTAGTTACCTCTCTTGGGATAACAAGATAGAAGTCTTCGAAAGTAGGAATACTTGTGTAACCAGCAAAGTCTCCAATGAGATTAACCTTAAGGAAATTATCATTTGCAGTAGCTGTTCTGTTTTCAGGACCAATGATCACTTCCTGCCATAAAACAAAATCAATCATAAGGTTGCGTAACTTTGGAACAAAACTAGCTTAAAAAACAGAAAGACATACTGAAACTCTAGTTCCTGTCTTCAACTCAACTCGCACACTAAATCCTAGTGACCGCTGTCCAATACCGAAAACATGAAACCTATAGGAGAGAAATCAAGTGGCCAAATTCAACAAGGGTACATAACCTTGAAGATAAGAACATACAGTTGAGTATCATGTAAGGGATCCATACCAGTCACCTGGAAAACGAAGACAATGCGCAGTATTTGCTTTCCCTTTTATCATCTTATCAACTAATCAAATGCAATATACGAAATAAGACTCCACAAGCGATACGGGAGGAGGGAGTGTAAAATGCAAAAAAAAAAGAAAAAAGAAAAAACATACAAATATCTCCACATGATGAAGGCATTCTTCGCTGCGGTCCACATGGACAACATGTTGGCTGAGTCTGCTCCAAAACGTTACCCTTCTCATCCCGTAACCTGTATGATCGTCACATGAAATTAGTGAAAAGATACTCATCAAACTCAGGTGATCAATGTTAGTATATAGAGAAAAGTTTTCAGATTATGTATAGTTACACACTTATCAACGCAAAAAATAGGCGTTAAATTCAGTATTTCAATACTATCAGATCAGTAACAACAAGATCATTCATATAAAAGCGCGCACATCCTTACCTCTCACATATTTGTACAATATCTGGTCCAGCATCAGGCTCACACTTACGAGTCGTGACGTGATACTCTTGAGGTTTGTAAGGTACATCCTAAAACGTTTTTAAAAAGGTCAAACTCACACTAACCTAACAACATCACTAGACCAAATTCATGATGATGAGACTCTTAACACATATTCATACCCTAATATAAGTAAGATCATAGAGAGCATATGCTGCTGATTTGTTCACTGTAATAACCGGTGGAATCCGTACGGTTTGCATATTACTACTCGAATTATCTTCAACCTCCACGACCTCCGCTACAATCGAAGCCTCTCCTCCACTCTTTTATAAAAACAAACAAAAAATAATCAAAACTGATGAAACACAAAAATCGCATAATAAAATTATACAGAGGAAAAACAACAGATTAAAAGGGACTTACAGATCCACTTGGAACAGCGAGGTTTAAAACAATCTTAGTCGTACAATTGAGATTGCCAGAATCTGATGTTTTCTCACACTTCTCTAGCTTTGACTTCGACAATATCTGGATCCCCTCGACTTCGTTAAACATTCCGAGGATGAGGATTACGGTTATCACACAAGCCATCACCATCGCGTTAACCATTTTCTTTAACAGAAGTTACTCTCTCTCTCTTCTCTCTCTCTCACTCGGAGACGCGAATTGTGTTTCTTTTGAAGAAACAGCTTCGTCTTCTTTGTTTTTTTTCCAACGGTTGATACATTACAAGTGTACCAATTTAAACCGGAATTAACGAACTTAACCAATGCTATAACCATGTTTTGTTTCTTTAAATGCTTACTAGGTGCTTCCCCACGCAACGCGTGGGTTGTGGTGTAGTTGGCACTTTCTTGTTTTTTTTTTTTTTATCTTTTTCATTTTTTTTTTGTATTATTTCGTTTTAATTATGCGTATACGGGCTTTCCCGTCACTTTTATTTATATACTATATATTTATACCATTTCGTTCAGATGTGTATAATTGTGGCGTTTATTTTTTTATGAATTATGAAGTTGTTGTTTCTTGTTTTTGAGGATCCAATCTTATCATTGACTGATATTGTTTCCAATACATTTATTGTATTATAGATTTTCTAATTAACTGCTTATGTAAACCCTTCATACGTTGATGTTGCAATAATAAGTTATTTTTTTTAAATATCTTTCGTGTAAGTGATTATGTTTGTATGCCCATGTTTTGGTCTAATATCAATAAGATCGTTTCTGTTTTTCTTTAGTTGGCTTTGAAACCAATATTGAGTTAAGCAAATAATGGGTCGAATTATGGTGTTAATAAGTAATATAAATTCTTATGTATATATATTGTATATATGTGACTATAAATTTAGCTAACTAAAAAATTATGTAATATTTAAATACAATCTTGAATATATATATATATTTTTTTATTTGTGGGAGGAATGTATGAAATTATTGGATAGAAGTTATTTTTGAGTTAAATGACCTTTAATGTCTTTAAAGTGAGTTAAATATTAATAAATTTTTATATGTGTCTTGACTTTTTTTAAAAGGAATACCAAGTGTTTCCTTCCAAATTTGAAGTGATATAGTATTTTAGTTTTCTTATATGATTTTATGAACTTCAATGTAAAAGTTTTTCAAAGTAATAAGTACACTCACTGATTGAATTATAAAATTTGGAGAAATGTTTATTTCGTTTAATCATCTGCTCTTTTAAATAAATTAAATAAGTATGTTGTTATTCCTACAAATAGGACAACATATATTATAGTTTAACCATGGAGTTAAGCAATGGAAATGGAACTTGTGATTGCAAGACAAAATGCTTATATGTTACACATTGATCGTTTAAAAATGAATAGGAACATCTAATTCTCAAATAAAGTTGATTGTTTTGTTAAAACCAACATATGTGAATTTAAATTTAACTATGCAAATTTAAAAAATAAATATGAATAGATTAGAAAGGCAAGAAATATAAAAGAAATATTTTTTTATATAAATAAAATAAAAATTGAAAACAATGTTAAATATATATAATACTTTCTACATTAAAATATAGAATCAAACTCTTACAAGTTACAACACATATGAGATATAACAACATTTGATATTGGTAGGAGAGGAGGAGAGAATGTTTACTATAAGATGGTAATCCAAATTAGATAATGGAGATGAATCTTTAAAAAATAGAACAATGTAATATATATATATATATAATACTTTCTAAATTAAAATATAGAATCAAACTCTTACAACACATATGAGATATAACAACATTTGATATTGGTGGGAGAGGAAGAGAGAATGATTACTTATAAGATAATAATCCAAATTAGATAAAGGAGATAAATCTTTTAAAATAAGAACAATGTAAAATATATATCATGTAGTCTCTAAAATTAAAATTTAGCATTAACAATTTACAATGATATTTTCTTTTCTTTTTACAACCCATACAACAAAAATAAGAAATCAAAAATAAATAAAAAAACGAAAAATGATTTGAGGTATTGTAGAAGAGAATGAGAGAATGTGAAAATGAGATAGTAAAAGAATATCAATATGAGAGAATGATAGATTGAGAGAATGCTTATTTATATGATAAAAAATGATGAAAGTTACATTTAGAACTATGGAGTTACAATAGTAATTTATTGTGTTTGAATAAAATTGAGTGGTAGAATATGATTAATGCATAATTTATTTTATTTTCAGTTATAATTTTATTTTAATGTGTGAGTTAAATGTATTGTGTTTATTGGATCTTAAATATTGTTTAAAGCAATTAGAAAGCAAAAAAAAAAAAAAAAAAATTAGAAAACATTAAATGAAAATCAACCAATAAGGAGAGACCAAAACCTTACTTATATATATATATATGATATATTGCTTTAAACTTTGAAATGAGAAATATATTATAAACAATAATTTTACATGAGAAATATATTAATTTAGCCAACCAAAATATGAATATAAGTTTAGCCAACCAAAATAAATAAAAAATATTAAAATTTAACCAAAAATAATTTCTCTTGAAAGATAATAAGTTAGTAGGAGGAATGAATTAATGTACAATTATTGGATAGGAGTTACATTTGAGTTAAATGGAGTTACATGTCTTTAATTATAAATAAATATTTTAATTTTTTATAACCTAAAATAAAAGGAATACCAAGTGGCTGAATCAAAATTCACATGATTTGGTTGTTTGTTGATATAAACTCAACACTTACACATAATATTTCAAAATAAAAAATATTACTTTTTAAGTGACAAACTAAATTAGTTTTCTTATAAAATTATATGAATTCTTCAATCTCAATAATTTTTAAAATCCCAAGGATAACTTATATTTTTTTGGTTTCCACTCATCAATTTAATTTATAGTGCTAGATTTCATACTAATGGTTTCATCTTTAGAGAATTTAGTGAAATGATATTTTTAAAATTATATTATATTTTTATATTTAAGGTCCACTTGAATATGTTTTGTTTTTTGGATCATTTTTATTTTGATTAAAGACACAAAAAACCAATTGTTTAATTATGTTCTTTTTGTTTTCAAAAACCTCAAATCATAAAAAATATATATATTATATTGATTTCTGCAGATTTATCAATTGGATTACAAAACAAAATAGTCTTTATAAATTGATAAATGGATAATTATATTGATTTTATAAATTATTAAAAATGATACATGAATATGTGAGATACCCAGAGACATAATAGATAATTACATATGGATCATTTCAACTTTATGATCTTATTGTGTGGTGAATATTGTAAGGAAGTATGAAAATAATGA
>NC_025686.1:5679089-5680211 GCF_000633955.1 Camelina sativa
ATGAGAGAATGAAAGAGTGATAGACTAAGAGAATAAGATAATGAGTATTTATAGGAAAATAAATAATGAAAAATTACATTTAGAAAAGTGAGAGTTACAATTCTAATTTATTGTTTTGTTTTAATACAATTGATTAATACAACTTAGTGGAGAAATAAAGTTAATGCATAATTTATAGGGAGAAGCTATAAAGATTTAAGTTTTATATTATGTGAGTTAAATGTGAAAATTAATTATTTTTAAATTTGTGTATTAATATAATTTTTTGTTGTTAAAATTGTATTGCCAAGTGTACCAATAAAGAAAGACTGGAACTCTACTTTTATATATATGATTTTTAAAAGGGACGATTGCAAAATTAGACCCCTGATCTGAGTCAATTGCAAAATTAGACCTCTCTTTTTCTCTCTCCAACATTTGCCACTTTCTCCCTACTAAATCCTCTGGCATTCCATGTATTAACAGAAATGCCATTATTTCTGATTTATTTGAATTTCTGGCGAAAATGTTTATTACCCGTATATCCTCATCTTCTTCTTTTATTTACGGTTGTGCCACCGACATCAATTTTCCAACCACCATTAACAACCAAATTTGAAGCTCTTAATGCTTCAACAACCCAAATTTGTGAGCTTAAATAACACCCAATGCTATGAGAACTACATTTTCTTCCATCTCCCCTCCATTTTATCTAAAAAATTGAAAGTTCGTTAATCTTGTTATATCTCGTGAACAAGGAAAATTGGCGCTGTATTTCTTCAGTGGTGACTAAATACGACGTCCTCGGTGCTTGACATTGCGAAACAACCATCGATAAGGTTATTTTCCGGTCGATTTCGTGTGTTTCTTAGTTATTTTCTCGAAATTAGACTTCATTTCTTAGTCCAACCGTCATAATATCATGTAAAGTCTACTATGTGGTCAGTTTTGCAATTTAAAATTTATCGAGTTTCGAGCCCGTAGACTAAAATTCCAGTCTCCTTAATTTCATTTGAAAACAAAAAAATATAGTGTAGACTGCATTAAAATACTTATAACCGATACCTCGTTTGCAGTCTACTAAGGTGTATTTTTGCAATTGACCAAATTATTGACTTCATAGTGAAGACTGCTACGATAAGT
>NC_025686.1:5682154-5682723 GCF_000633955.1 Camelina sativa
AAAATAGAGCAGTCAAACCCGGGAAGTGTCGTTGACCTTGTTGTTGATGACGAGCATAGGTTTAAGTACCTTTTCCTATCTTTCGATGCTTCAATCCGTGGTTTCAATTACGTGAGGCGAGTTATTGTGGTTGATGGGACCCATCTCACTGGAAAGTATGAAGGTGTATTGCTAGTCGCTTGCGCACAGGATGGTAACTATCAGATATTTCCCTTGGCTTTTGGAATTGTAGACTCGGAGTGTGATGCTTCATGGGATTGGTTTTTCACCAAATTAAGTGAGTGTATCTCAGATGAACATCCACTGGTAGTAGTTTCGGATAGGTGCAGTTCAATAGCTAAAGCATGTCGCAATGTTCTTCCGTGGGCAACACAAAGGATATGTTACTACCATCTCCAACAAAACATAATTACTAATTTCCGTGGGAAGCATCTGATGTACTTGGTGAAAGGGGCAGCATATGCGCATACGCTTGATGATTACAACCGCAACATGGCTTCTCTTACTAACGTAAATCCGGCTCTTGCAGCGTACTTGATTGAGGCAGATCCAGCTTTATGGTCTCGGGT
>NC_025686.1:5682823-5705468 GCF_000633955.1 Camelina sativa
AAAAAAAGCGACGACACACTAAAAGCAATATAACGACGAGATAGAAGAATGGAAAAATACCTGAACGACGGAAGCACCAAAAACACGAGAAGAAGATAACAAGATTAGAGAGGAAGCGATATTTATAGGGGGGGGGAAAGAAGAATCCAGAAACGTCATCATTGCAGCATGCGCTCCATGACGATCCAACTTCCGGATTTCACGCGCTCGAAGCACCGAACGCGACGATTCGACCCTCAACGTTGGAAACTGCACCTTCACGCGCTATTCTATATCATCCCACGCGCAGTCCTTCGCCTAAAGACTACGAACTAGAGGCGAGGGGGGGGGACTATTTTTAGGGGTGGATCCAACCCCAACAAAAGGGCCCGGCCCAGGAAAAAGCCCATAAATATCCCTTTCAAGAGAAGAGGGTATTATGGTATTTTTCCTAGACGAACCGACACGATTCCCTATAAATACGGGCGTACGGTATTATTTTACATTTACGTACTCTTTCATTATAAAGAGGAAGAGGATAGAGAACCCTAAATCTAAAACTCTAATGGAGAAGAAACAAAAAAAAAATGGTTCTCAAACAATTGTGTCCAGAGGAAGCACTGGTAAAAGTCTTGGCTCAAGTATCACTGAGGAACATCGCCAGATTCAGATCAGTGTGCAAAGAATGGAAATGTTTAATCGATTCCGACTTCTTCCGAGATCTCTACGAATCACTGAAATCCACCTCCGTGTCGTGGTCAATCATGAACACAAGGGACAAAAGAGTGTCGCTTGAAATCTTGGGACACCACGGATGTGAGAGATGGGGACTTACCAATTCCTTAGGCTCTTACATGCATCACATTCCCGAGACCACAGTGAGAAAAAGTTCTGTGTTGAGCTGCACGGATGGTATTGTATTGCTTTACACCGAGACCGTCGAAGGAGAACTAATGTATCATGTCGGGAACCCCTTGTTGCGACAATGGGCACGGATCCCTCTTCCTTCACATCTCTCTGCTTTCGATGTCGTGAGGTTACAAGAGAATCGACATTTCAGCGACAATGGGTTGGTTACGAAGATTGAAAAGGGTGTTGTCGTGGGTTACAAGGTTGTCTGGATGTTAGCATCAACTCCATTATCTAGGGAACTCACTTTCATGATATATTCCTCTCAAACAGGATTGTGGAAAAACAAAAGGGCTCGTTGTGTCCGTTCCTTGTTCTGGTCTAGACTAGGATATTATGTTCCTTTGAACGGGGTTCTCCACTGGCTTGCTGCGTACGGTTGCTCCTATGACGCAAATTATGTTGCATCCTATGATTTCTATAATGGATGTGATGATGATCTTGACTACTTTAATATTATACCTTTTCCTGGTATTGAGCGATTTGAACGGAACCAGCGTTTCAAGAGAACTATCACAACGTCTGCGGGATTTGTGGTGTACTGCAACGTTTTCAATGATAATGGAGGCCGTACAATCAGGGTTTGGAGGCTAGTCTCTACGAATGATCATCCTAAGTCATGGAAACTCTCGTGGAAACTCAACACCAACTCGTCCTTGCACAGGTTTGGTGCTGATTATTTCCCTGTGGTAATGCATCCTTTTAACTCCGACATCATATACCTGTGGAGTAGGAACAAGAACGGTTTGGTCTTGTTAAACTTGAGGACACACAAGTTTAGTCTTCACAAGGAGGAGTCATCATCAGAAGATGATGAGGGGAACAAGTCTATGGATGGTTGCATCATGAGCTTTAGCGGTTGCAAGGAGTATATGGACTTGATCCATCCAATCTTCTTTAATAATTTATTAGGTGGTTTTCACAACCTCTACTTTTCACAGTACGTTCTACCACGTTGGCTGAATCCGCTCCCTCAGCTTTCTTCTTGATTATGCATGTTTCTATTCAATTAAGCTTGTTTTTGTCATTTGCTTCTTTTCAGTTTTTGAGTTTTTATTTTTCTTTTATAATACTAGTTAGTATGTATCCCACAAAAACCATATTTATTAGGATTTCGATTGTTCTCTTAAGCACTTTGTGGGATGTGATTTGGAGCCATGAGGAGATGAATTAATTAATTACCATACTTTTCTAAAATGTTCAGTACCGTCCTGTCTGAACCCAAGTTAACTAACAATTCCAGAGACTCAGATTCATAATATGCTCCTAAATTCCTTGAACTGACGACATAACAATTGCTTCTGTTTCATCTACAAAAGATTCAGTCGGAAGAACTCATTTTTATCACTCTTAGCTCATAACACCATTTGTAAATCTTACAGCATGAATGTTCAACGGAGCCCATAAATGTCACATTGGTCATGCATGCACACGTATTCGATATGGTGTCAATTGTCAACCTATCGCATCTTCATTCCACAATTCACAATACATTGACCAAAAGTGGGCTTCTATTGGATAATATATATCGACATCATGAGCCTCCTGGGCCTTCATTATGCATCGTACCATTGTTATAGTACTTCTAAAATACGACCACCGTATATATACGGCTGTATATGTAAGGTATACACTATAAACATATTTGATTAAAAATATATCTATAGATATAGTACACATATATGTCGTAAAACATTAAAAGCAAAACTAAAATAGAAATCTAAATACTGTAAGGAAAAAAGAATTGTCAAACGAAAAGCCAAAACCAAACAAACTACTCACTTGTTTGGTTTCTTAGAAGTTTGTTCAGCATGATTTGACATAAGTTGCATTTGAGATGCATCGCACATGGACATCTAAATCAATTAGGCATGAGAATATGATATGTTGGAGAAAATAAGAGTCCACCGTACCACACAATTAAATTAATGAAATATTATGATAGATTGTAATAAAACCACAGAGAAGACAAAATATCACATAACAGAACAACCTTAAGATTTAGAACCAAACGATGAAAATATAATCTAGTTATTATCTCTCTTTATTGGTTTATTCTTTAAGCTACACAACTAATTTCGTTTTTATTTAATAAACCCCAACAGCATCGTTTAGTTGAACGTAAAAGAGAATAATATCAATTCACGAAAAACAATTTCAGTTTCTTTTTTTGGGCATAGGACCCTCTTTTTCGTCTAGTGTCTTCCATTAGATCTGAAAAGAGAGTATTTGGGTTAATTAATCGAAGTTTTTCGTGTTTCTCTCGTGTTTTACCAACTGAAACCTAAATTCAGATCTATTTCAAGTGTTCTTCTTTGTCTGTTCTTCGGTTTCCAAGAAATTTCATCACCTCTCTTCAGGTTTTTTCTCATCGTTCTTCAAGATGTCAGCAACAATGGATAAGGCCTTAATGGCTATGTCTTTGGAAGAGGAAGAAGACGACGTTCCATTTGATATGCCGGATTCGCTTGGGTTCTCCTCTGTTCAGCGAAACAAGTTAAGTCTGATTGGAAGACTTTTAAACCCAGATTACCAGGATATGCAAGATCTGATCAGGAATATGCCCCGTAAGTGGCAAAAATGGAGAAAGACCACTGGAATTGCTCTCTCCAAGGAAAAATTTCAGTTCATTTTCAACACAGAGTATGATCTTCAAGAGGTTCTTGACAAAGGTGCTCACACCTTTAATGAATGGTCTATAGCGGTAGACAGATGGTATGATTCCCCACCGCCAAACTACCTTCAGCTCATCCCTCTTTGGGTTCAGATCTGAAATCTGCCCATCAATCACTTTACGGTTCCAGCTATTACTTCTCTAAGAGAACTAATAGGTCAAGTTATCGAGGTTGCCTTTGACCCAGATAGACCTCAGCTCCAGGAATTCGTTCGAGTGAAAGTTCTCTTTGATGTTTCTAGACCGTTAAGAAGATCAAATGTGATAAATATCAAAGGAGGTACCACAACAGTTAAGTTTCAATATGAAAGAGTTCAAAAGCGATGTTACGAGTGTCAAAGGCTGACTCATGAAAGGGAAGTCTGTCCCTTTTTCAAAAAAAGGAGTCAAGAGGAAGCCTTGGCTAAGAGATCTGGGAATCCATCAGATAATCCAAAGAAGTCTGTGATTTTGAAAGAATCAGACCCTTTGTTTGGTGTTTTGAGAGAAGATCAGGTTGGAACAGATTCTCTTACAGGTAGATCTAGAATTGCTCCGGAAGTACTAGAAGGAATGAGACAGTACCTCCTAGCAGCAAATGGAGAAGATCAATCTACAAAGATTGCGAGGGTCAAAAAATCAGTAGGGGAAGCTGAAAAAGATCCCTTAGCAAAAAAATCCATCTTACAGCTGGAACCCATCCCAATTTTTCACCCTAAAGTTAATCGAGAGAAAGGTCAGGTTTTCGATTACTCGAGAGACTATTCTCCTCATCATGAAGATATTTCAACTGGCTTAAGTCTATCCTTATTACCTCCAGTATCAAAGCCTTCTCTGGATAGATCATGGCTATTGGAAGATTCTCGATCCATAGAAGCGGAAGGAGGAAGTGACTACCTTGGATTGTCTCAACCATTTCAGAGTAAACCAACGGTTTTTAGGACCGGTTCCTCTGAGGCTGGTCCTTCCGGGTTTAACTCTAAAAAGGAAAAGCAAAGGAAGAGGCCTACCAAAAGCAAGAGGAAACCAAAACAGTTCAATCCGCCTATCCTCAGTGAAACTCAAGTCTTAAGTTCAGGGATCTTGGTAGGAGGAAAAGATAAAAGAAAAGCAGATGACATGAGATCAAGCATTGCTAAAGTATCAAAGCTTAATCTCAAAGAGGTGATCCCAAAGGGGGATTTCCTAATGCCCAATGAGCATTTTGAGCTGGAATTGCCAAGGCTTGGGACGATCTCAAGACTTGGCATTTCCACGTCTTAGGGAAATGCGTAAACAACATTTTCCTGAGATGATGTTCTTGATGAAAACGATGCATGGTAGAGATACTTTAGTAGATGTTCAAGCATTGTTGGGGTATAGTAGGGTGTATACAATGGATCCGGTTGGAAAGTGTGGTGGTTTAGCAGTATTTTGTAAGAGTAACGTTCAGATAGAGGTGAAATTTGCGGATAAAAACCTTCTGGACCTACAAGTTCAGTTTGGAGCCTACTCGTTTTTTGTGTCATGTATATGGAGATCCAGAATTCAAGAAAAGAAAAGTGGTTTGGGAAAGGATCAGTAGGATTGGTATCAGCAGAAGAGAGAGCTGGTGTATGTTGGGTGACTTTAATGACATTCTGCATAATGGAGAGAAGCTTGGAGGACCTAGGAGAAGCGAATATGTTTTTAAGCCATTTTCTGATATGTTATATGCTTGTCAAATGTCTGAACTTTCTAGTCACGGAAATGGTTTCACCTAGGCAGGAAAGAGATACGATTTATGGATTCAAAGCAAGTTGGATAGGGTCTTTGGAAATAAAGAATGGCTATCTCAATTTCCAGCATCAAACCAATCCATCTTAGACTTCAGAGGATCGGACCATAGACTGGTATTGATGAAGATTCTTACTTCCCAACAAGAATACAGAGATCAGTTTTGTTTTGACAAAAGACTCTTGTTCAGACCAGAGGTTGAAGCAGAGGTCATAAAAGCTTTAAAATTTATCTCATGCTCGCACAGACTGTTCTTCTTCGGGTAGATTACGTGGATGCAGGAAGGCACTTAGCTCCTGGAAAAAGAAAAATAACACTAATACGAAGGACAAGATCCATCTCGTGGAAATAGCTCTTGAAAAAGACCAATCAGCTAGATTCCCAAACCTGGATCATGTTCACTTCCTAAAAAGAGAGTTAGCCAGAGCTTACAGAGATGAGGAATTCTATTGGCACCAACGAAGCAGAGATAAATGGATGAGATGTGGAGACCGTAACACCAAATTCTTTCATTCATCAGTCAAAGGAAATAAATCAAAGAAAAGGATTGAAATCCTAAAAGACATAAATGGAAACGATCAAAAATCAGAGGCAGCTAAAGGTGAAGTGGCATGCGCCTATTTTCAGAATCTCTTCACTTCCTCAAACCCTTCTAGTTTTGCTAGCTGGTTCGTTGACTTCCCTTCTAAAATCACAGATGATATGAATAAATCTTTGCTGGAACCGGTTACAGATGAAGAGATCAAAAGAGCTACCTTTGCAATCAAACCCTCAAGCTCTCCAGGAGCTGATGGCATGTCTGCTTTGTTTTTTCAACATTTCTAGTCTACAGTTGGTCCCCAGGTTATTCTTGAAGTAAAAAAGTTTTTTGAGACAGGTATCTTCCCTTCAGAATGGAATTACACACATCTCTGTTTAATTCCAAAGATACCACACCCTTAAGAAATGGCAAACATGAGGCCAATCAGTCTTTGCTCGGTCCTTTATAAGATTGTCTCAAAGATCATTGTCCAAAGGTTACAGCCTATTCTCCCTTTGCTTGTTTCAGAAGCTCAATCTGCCTTTGTCGCTGAACGACTGATCTCTGACAATATATTGGTAGCGCATGAATTGGTCCATAGTCTCAGTGCTCACAAGAATATATCTTCAGAATTCATGGTAGTGAAATCAGACATGTCTAAAGCCTTTGACAGAGTAGAATGGAGCTACTTAAGATCCCTTCTTGGAGCTTTGGGATTTCACGAAAATGGATAAATTTGATCATGTTTTGTGTATCATCGGTTACATATTCGGTTCTGATAAATGATCAACCATTCGGAATGGTTATTCCTCAGAGAGGGCTCAGACAATGAGATCCTTTATCTCCATTTCTTTTCGTCCTCTGCACAGAAGGATTATCGCATCTTCTCAACTCAGCACAATCAGTTGGGCTCATTTCTGGGATTCAATTCATAGAAGGAGGTCCTATCATTAACCATCTCTTATTCGCAGATGATAGCCTCTTTGTGTGTAAAGCCAACAAAGAAGAGAGTTTGGAGCTACAAAGGATCCTCAATGTGTATGGAAAGGCAACTAGGCAAGTAATTAATCTCAATAAGTCCTCAATAACCTTTGGGAAATCAGTTTCAGAGATCCACAAACAAGAAATCAAGTCTACTCTACTGATTCAAAATGAGGGGGGAGTGGGTACCTACCTAGGTCTTCCAGAATGTTTCAGCGATTCCAAGATTCAAATGTTGGACTATATAAAGGATAGACTAAAGGCCAAACTATCTGGATGGTATGCTAGATCCTTGTCTCAGGGAGGAAAGGAGATTTTGCTGAAATCAGTGGCACTAGCTATGCCTGTTTTTGCGATGTCTTGCTTTAAACTGCCTAAGACTACCTGTTCCAACCTTTCTAGTGCAATGGCTCAATTTTGGTGGAGTTCTTTTGAACATAACCGTAAAATCCACTGGCAAAGTTGGGATCGGATGTGTCTTCCAAAATCACAGGTTGGACTAGGTTTCAGAGACATCGAACTCTTCAACCAAGCTCTTCTTGCAAAACAGGCTTGGAGAATCATTCAATTTCTGAATTGTTTCTTTTCAAGAGTGATGAAGAGCAGATACTTCCCAAACTGTAACTTTGTTGAAGCTTCGCTTGGTCAGAGACCATCCTTCGGATGGAGAAGTATTCTCCATGGTAGAGATTTACTCTTAAAAGGCTTGGTTAAAAAAGTTGGTAATGGTGTCTCTCTGAAAGTCTGGGTGGACAGATGGTTGGAAGATGAAGTCGAAGACAGAAGAGCCCCTTGGATCAAAAATGATCGTATTAATCCAAATCTTAATGTGCAGGAGCTCATTAATTTTGAAGAAAGAGACTGGGACTTGGATAAACTACATTATCACTTCTTTCCAGGAGACATAGCCTTGATCAAATCAGTTAAGCCTGTGGTATCCATGGATGATTTTTGGGTGTGGAAATATAATAAGAGTGGAGACTTCACAGTCAAATCAGCTTATTGGTTAGCGACAAACTCAGATGAAAATCTCCTACTACAAGAAGCTCCCATACAACCCTCCATCAACCCTCTCAAGGAACAGGTTTGGTCTATCTCAACTGATCCCAAAATCAAAGTTTTTTTGTGGAAAATGTTAAGTGGAGCCATTCCAGTTGCGGATTTACTGTCTCATAGAGGAATGAAAGTTGATAGCAGATGTCAAACTTGTGGGCTTGAAGGAGAATCAATAGAACATGCCCTTTTCAACTGCACTATCTCAAGGCAGATCTGGGCTTTGTCCGATTATCCAATGCCAGAAGGTGGTATGGCTTCAGGTTCGGTGTTCTCAATTATTCACCACTTCCTCTTAAATAAGGACAACCTGCGATGGCCTAGGGACTTGAGGAAAAGTTTCCCATGGATTATATGGACAATTTGGAAGAATCGAAACCTTCTCTTCTTTGAAGGCAAATATTTCTCCCCGCTAGAGTCAGCTCGGAAGATAAAGCAAGATGTTGAGGAATGGTTTCTGGCTCAGAATGTTCAAATCGAGGTTGCTGATGTTTCTAATATTCAGTCGGTACTGGTGCCTCCTCCTCAGTCTCCTTGGTTAGCACCAATCTCAGGTTGGGTCAAATGTAATGTAGGAGTTTCTTGGTCGAGGAGAAATAGGTTGGTAGGTGGTTCATGGGTGCTAAGAGATAACACAGGGGATGTGTTGCTGCACAGCAGAAGAGCTTTCTCAGATAAAAACTCGAAAGAGGATGCTAATCTTTGTTGTGTTTTATGGGCGATAGAAAGTATGGTTTCCCACAAGTATAACAATGTTATATTTGCTTTTGAAGATGTACAATTAGTTGGAGCAGTTCTCAGACGAAATGCTTGGCCTTCCTTCCGTTATCACGCTGCGGAATTATGGAGAGCTCTTGGTAGGTTAACTTTTTGGCGGTTTCAAGTAGAAGTCCCTTCAGCGAACAGAGGAGCTGATTTCATTGCAAAAAGTGTTACTTCTGATTGTCGTCTACAGTCATATGTTGCTATAAGTCACCTTCGCTGGCTTGACAATGTCTTTCTGAATGAGAGAGTTTAATCCTCTGTAGGCTTTGAAAAGGTGGTAGGCTAACCTTTCTTTGTTTTTTGGTACAGACCCATAGTAAGGGTGCTAAGTCCGTATTTTTGTTAGGCCTACTTGTTAAGGTTTTTAGTATAATCTTTTGTAAAGTCTGAGCCTTTATCCTCCTAATATAATTAACACTAGATGTTAAAAAAAAAAAATTGAACGTAAAAGAAAAAAAAGAAGACAAAAACTCATACTGTTTATACGGTAGCCGTACATACGCCGATAAACTCAACGTATATTCAGCCCTATTAATCCAAACCGTATTAATGAAACGTATACCTAAAACGGTCGTATATCGTATAGACACAATATATATATGGCCGCCAAAGGCGTATGTTAGAGCACTAATGCGTAGGCACCATACATCATACTGCATTGTAGGTTTCTAGGAGTGGACATATGTTTACCTCTCCATTTTTCAGTTGTCAAAGATAAGATTCCATACGATTTGTGTACATAACTTTTTCCTTTTCCTTAAAGCAGGTGTAGATATTTTATTTCGGTAATGATTTGTATATATCTTTGTGCTTTGTGGTGAGTCACGTAATGAGTTAAGCTTTACTAGTTTCTTTATTTCTATATAATACGATAACTCCTATGACCTTCAGTACTCACCAAAGCAAGAAAACAAACAAAAAAAAACCTGACATGGAACAAAAAACATTTTTCCGGTTAATTTTTCTCATAGTCACGGCCGGTTTCATCATCTCTTTCACATCCACTAACTTCTCTCACGGACCGACGAAGCTTCTTGACTGCACCGACTCTTCCTCTTCACCTCTTTGCGCTTCTAGAAACTTCCTTTTCAACAAACAACAACCACGACCAATTCCTAAACACGATCCTAAACCAAAGACTAAAAACCATGACCATGCGTCCGACACACCAAACCATCCTCTCGACCCACTCACTGTCGTGGAGTTCAACAAAGTACGATCAATACTCACCTCACACGCGCTATTCACCTCCGGTACACCTCACGCGTTCCACACCATCGTTCTTGAAGAGCCTGACAAGAACCTTGTCCGTCTTTGGGAAAAAGGGAACTCACTCCCTCCGAGGAAAGCTTCCGTTATCGCACGTGTTGGCACCAACACGCACGTGCTCACCGTTGATATCTCTACGGGTAAGGTAGAGTCAGAGAATAGCCCGGTTAATGTTTCTGGTTACCCGATGATGACCATAGAAGAGATGAACGATATGACGGTTCTACCATTCTCAAACGCGGAATTCAACCGTACGATTCTTTCTCGTGGAGTTAATCTAACGGACGTGATTTGCTACCCAATCTCATGTGGCTGGTATGGTAGTAAAGAAGATAATAACGCAAGGGTAATTAAAAACCAGTGTTTCTTGACTCAAGGTACGGCCAACTTCTACATGCGACCTATCGAAGGTTTGACTATTCTTATCGATTTAGATAAAAAGAAGGTGATCGAGATATCCGATACGGGTCGGGCTATACCCATACCCGGTTCAACGAATACTGATTACCGCTTCGAAAAGCTCGTGACCACCGACAAAACCCGACGTCTAAACCCGATATCAATCGAGCAGCCACGTGGTCCAAGCTTCGTCATAGAGGACAACCATTTGGTCAAATGGGCAAACTGGGAATTTCATTTAAAACCAGACCCGAGAGCAGGTGTGGTTCTATCACGGGTTAGGGTACATGATCCAGATACTCAAGAGACACGTGACGTGATGTACAAAGGGTTCGTGTCCGAGCTTTTTGTTCCGTACATGGATCCATCGGACGCGTGGTACTTTAAGACTTACATGGACGCAGGGGAGTACGGGTTCGGGTTACAAGCCATGCCACTCGTACCGCTTAATGATTGTCCACGAAACGCAGCGTATATGGACGGAGTTTTTGCGGCAGCCGATGGAACACCGTTTGTGAGAGAAAACATGGTTTGTATTTTCGAGAGTTACGCCGGAGATATTGGGTGGCGTCACTCCGAAAGCCCCATCACAGGCTTACGGGTCAGTGTTTTTTTTTTCCTATTTATTTAGATAGAAAAAAGTTTTAAGGTTTAAAAATTGAAGTTTATAAAAAAGAGTGATAACGTTAATTACAATTTTAATTTAATAGATAAGGGAAGTGAGACCAAAAGTGACGCTTGTGGTACGAATGGCAGCTTCGGTAGGTAACTACGATTACATCATTGATTATGAGTTCCAAACTGATGGGCTTATCAAAGCTAAGGTACTTTACTTAATCATATCCTTTTCCAATAATGTAAAAGATTCCATATGATTTCATGGAATAATGAATATTTTCATTCTCTTTGTCACGAACCACTATAGTTAATGTAGTTTACAATGACAGGTTGGGCTTAGTGGAATTTTAATGGTGAAAGGGACAACATATCAAAATAAGAACCAAGTGGAGAAAGATAAAGAAGGTAATGAAAAAGAGCTTCACGGCACGCTTCTGTCTGAAAATGTAATTGGAGTAATTCATGATCACTACGTCACTTTTTACCTTGATCTTGACGTCGATGGCCCCGACAACTCATTTGTTAAAGTGAACCTCAAGAGGCAAGAGACTGAGCCAGGTGAGTCACCGAGGAAGAGTTACCTCAAAGCAGTTAGGAACATTGCAAAAACCGAAAAGGATGGTCAGATCAAGCTTAGTTTGTATGATCCATCAGAATTCCACGTTATCAACTCTGGTAAGACAACTCGGGTTGGTAACCCGACGGGTTACAAAGTTGTGCCTAGAGCCACAGCTGCTAGTTTGCTTGACCATGATGACCCGCCGCAGAAGAGAGGAGCTTTTACCAATAACCAAATTTGGGTCACTCCCTACAACAAGTCCGAACAGTGGGCTGGTGGCTTGTTCACTTACCAAAGCCACGGTGATGATACTCTTGAAGTTTGGTCAGACAGGTAACTAATTTCGAAATAATAATTATTAATATAGTTATTGTATAGTTAAAAACCGATTGTTTAATTTATGCATTATTGGTGTCATGCAGGAATAGAGACATAGAAAACAAGGACATAGTTGTGTGGTACACACTTGGCTTCCATCACATTCCATGTCAAGAAGATTTTCCGATAATGCCCACGGTTTCTTCGAGTTTTGACTTGAAGCCCACAAATTTTTTTGAGCGCAATCCTATCCTAGGGGCTGCTCCAAACTTCGAACATGACCTTCCCGTTTGTGGAGTTCAGTCTGTTTCTGCTTGAGAAGAGTAAAGTGCAAAATAAAGATAATAACCACTTTAGAATCTTCCACAAATTACGGTACTCGTTATGTATGTCCACACAATGTTTTTATGGGCTCAAATTTAGTAATCGGATATATAGATGTAAATGCTATTGTACAAGTATGTTTATAAGCGAGAGTCCATACATGTGGATTATGTATGTTAGAATCTTCCAGATTGGCTCAATTACAAAGCCTAAATCTTTAAGATTTGCTTCATTACCAATAGTATCGACTACGGACACATGCATAGTCCCTACGTTGCCACGTTTAACCTCCTAGTCCTAGATATGAAACAGTACTGACTTTTGATTTCTTAATATATAAAAATAGTACTATGTCTTAGTTACCCACTGATAAATTAGCATTTGAAGTTTTAGACAAATAGTTTTGGACAAAAATATCACATTTTGGTGACTCGTTGGTGATCAAGTTCTCCGTGAAATCTTTGAAGATTTTTTTTAAGTTCTCTAAACTTTTTAAGACTTTTGTAAGTTTTTTTTGGAATTTATTAAGTTTTAGAAATAATTTTGTAAGTTTTTAGATTGTTTGTACGTTCAAGAAAAAAAAAAAAAAAATCTCTTGCAAGTGCGTTTTGAGCTTCCTAAAAAAGTTCTAGGAACTTACAGTGAAATAGTATATTTTTAATATTCTACTACAAGCTAACTATACAAAATAATAACTCTTTTGCTGTCCTGCCATGTCTTATCAATGCAATGTTTGGTACATGCTTACACATAAGTGTAGCTTGTCCTTATCTCACCAAATAGTGTTAAACTTGAAAAGTACTGATCTACGTCATCATGTTCATTACCATTCAATCATCATCATATAACTCATATTTATAAAGTTAGTTTTTCTATCTTCTCATTCTGCCTACCTAACTAATATTATTTTTTAAATATTAAATTTAACTTAAAATATTTATTTAATGCATGTTTATGTTATTAAATAAATAAAAATAAATTATATAAAATCAATGAAATATTAAAATAATAAAATAATACTACAAATTTTTTTATTAGTGGTAATAATATAATTCAAATTTTTTTTAAACTAGTAATGGTTTAATTTTTAAATGGTTTAATTCAAATATATATATATATATATATATATATATATATATATCTTTCACTAAGTAATGTTCATGAGATTCGGTATGGACATGATATCTTATTTTATAAAGTTTGATGTCAAAATTACTAATTAACAAGATCGTGACATGTGTCAATTGTATCATTCAGATGTTGACACGTGTTAATTCTAAATTTATTAAAAATTTTAAAAATAAAAATGTAAAAATTCAAAACTTACCAAAAAAAGATTTTATATAAAAGTAAAATAGAGAAAAAAACCTAATAAATAGAAATTTGAAATTATAATCGTCTCATATTTTTTTCACCAATCAAATAATGTATTCAAAAAGACTATTATTGTAATATATATAAGATATGAGTATGTAAGATTAACGTATGTGTTTTTGTAACTATAAAAATATTAAAGTAAAGAGATATATAATAGGTTATTTAATGTGTTCATAAATAAAAGTTGTTGGTTGTAGTAAATACTAAAGAGTATATTTTACAAGTAAAATATTTTTGTGTGTACAAATATATTTTTAGTGGTAATGTAGATAGTATATTTGTAAATGGATATACATTAGTGTATTATAACAAAAAAAACAACTATTTTCTATAACTAAAAGTTTATCTCTTTACTTTTATACATTGTTTTTACTTACGAAAATAATTAAATATATATATTCTTTGTTAAATTTCATTTTATTTTAATAACTTTGAACTCATCTACAACTATTTTATTTAACTAAAAGTGTATCTATTTACTTTTTTTTCAACCAAACAATAAATTAAAAGAAAATTCCTCAGTTAGTTGCCCAAGACGGAGGGAAGTAGGCCTGGGCAAAATACCCGGATCCGAAGATCCGATCCGAACCCGATCCAAAAAACTCGATCCGAATCCGTATCCGAAATTGTAAAATACCCGAACGGATTCTAAATCTCTAAATCCAAAAATCCGAACCCAAACTTGATCCGAACTGAAATCTGAATGGGTATCCAAATATACCCACATTATTAATATATAGTAGTAATATATTAGTAATACATTAGAAATATTTATAATTTTAATAATATAAGTGTCTAAAATATTCAGATTTTTAGATACTTTCGATAATTTGAAGTATTTAAACTATTTATTAGTAAATTTGGGTAAAAAATACTCTAAATTTATAGATAAATTGTGTATTATTGAACAATTTTGTATTATTGAATAATTTAGACTAAATTAGATACTAAAATTTTGAATTATGTGAACTTTGGGTAATCCAAATTCGAACCCAAAATACCGGATCCGAATCCAATCCGAATCCAAAGTCTAGAAATACCCGAATGGGTCCTATACCTCTAAACCCAAAAACCCAAAATACATGAACCGAATCCGAACGGGTACCCGAATGTCCAGGCCTAGATGGAAGGGATTTATTAAAGAAACTTCAAAGATAAGAGAACGCGAAACACATGCAAGATACTCCGCCTTCGTATTTGCTGCACGTGAGATCCCGGAGATGAAGAATAGTAGGAAGGACTCCAACGAGTTAAACTCATCGAGCATGTTAGAGAAAGACTGGAAATCTTGGACTGCACCATAGTGAGTAATTCAGCACAATCAGTTTCAAAATGTTGACAAGTGATTCCTACAGCACATATCTACTCCATGGCCCACAACAACTCTTCTAACTCCAAATGCAGGGGGAGAGGCTCCGTCTTAAACACGAGGTGAAATATATGGACATGCAAAGATGGAGATGGAGCTGACAAGACCACCGTAAAAGAGAGCGCCTCTTTCCAGGCTAACTTATCGCCCAAGGCCTTAGTAATTATATCATTTGCCTCAATCTCTAGACCTTGAAAAACTTTTTTGTTTATGGCTTTCCAGATTGCTCTTAAAATTCATGGTAATTGAAGAAGTTGATCAGGATCACCCTTTTGAGAGGCACCCTTCGACGAGACCAGAGTCGGAGATAAATCCCAAACTTCACACGAGCGAGGACATTCAAAAAAAACATAATTAATTGTCTTAACCGCAGAGTCGTACATTTTACACCAAATGTCACACTAGATAACTCGGTGTATCTATTTACTTTTATAGATAGATTACTAAAATATTTACTTTATATTCTTTTAAATTTAATTTTATTTTTAAAAATCTAAACCCGTACATCGGGCGGGTCCTAATCTAATTATATATGTATCTTTCACTAAGTAATATTATATATGTATATGATATTAAATATGTTATCAAATTATTTATTTGTCAAGAAAACATTGTCAATAATATGTATGTTATATATCATTTAGTAAAGTAAGTTTAGTATTTATATAGATTTATGCAAGAAAACATTAAATGATTATATTTGTACTCAATAATTTATATTAATATAAAATATTTTATGTCAAAATCCTACGTAATGCGCAGGTACAGAATAAATATCCATGATTCGTTTTCTTATACTTTTGGGATGATGTCAAGAGAAAAGAAAAAAGTAGTTTATATCTTCTGTTTTTAGTAATCAACGAGATATAACCACACCATGTTAGTTATGCATGTCCGACTAAACAAAATCTGAATGCTACGAAACTAATATCTTACAAGTAATATCTTAATTAAGTAAAACAAATGGTTGGTTTTACAGTTTTACGTGAATATCTACATTATACTCTTCTTTTACCCCAAATAACAAGTAATAATTTTATTTTTTATGGTATGAGAATTGCATTTATAGATAAAGATCCGAATCGGACAACCTCGGAATGGGCAAGGCAACAAGAGGGGTCTTGAGCTTCAAGACAATCCCAAACTTCTCTTCTAAATCCAACACTTGTCCTTCCGGTATCTTCCAATCGAACGAATGCAACAGTGTCGCCAGAGTGTACAAAACCATCCTCTCGCCGAGTGCTACGCCGGCGCAAATTCTCCGGCCAGATCCAAACGGAAAATAGCTATAATTGACTCCAGTGAAATCACAAGTGTTGTTATCAAGAAACCTTTCTGGACGAAACACTGTTGGGTTCTCCCACACATTTGGGTCTCTCTGAATAGACCAAACATTGACGAAGATCTTAGTGTCTTTAGGGATAGTGTAGCCACCCACCACTGCGGTTTCAGCCGGACGGTGAGGGACTAACAAAGGAAGGGTAGGGTGAAGCCTAAGCGTTTCTTTCATAATGGCTAATATGTAAGGAAGTCTAGTGATGTGTGATTCTTCAACAATATTGTCTTTGCCGACAACTTCGTCTAGCTCTTGTTGTGCTCTTTTTATGAGCTCCGGGTTGCTCATTAGCTCAGCCATTGCAAACTCTATCGTGTTTGTTGATGTGTCTGTGCCACCAACCACCATATCTTTCACACATAAACAATAACATTAATGAACAAATCACTTTTCATAACAAATGGTCGGAACTTAAATTCACCGACAGACTTTGCAAATGAGATCTAAATTATAACAAATATAACTATAAAACCACAATTCCGTAGTTTCGTTAAATTATGTTTTTGCAGATCAATGATTCCAAACTACCAATACTATTATCCTAAAATTATAAAAATGAAACAATTAATTATATACCGTGAGTACGGCTTTGACATGGTTAGCGGTAATGGGAACCTCCGAGTCACTTTCTTGGTCCTTTAACTTCATCAAATATTGCACGAAGTCTTTGCTTTCACCATCATGATCATCTCTTCCTTTTAGCCTTTGCATATGCTCAATGGCTCGATCGAGTACCGCATCGAGCTCTCGAGAACACACACGCATCCTCTTAACAAGCCCTTGAAGATCGAATCTCGCTAGCCACGGGAAAAAGTCAGAAACATTAGGCTCACCCAAAAGCCCGGTTAACTCAGTGATAACTCCTTTAAACTCTGTTCCGACACTCTCCATCTCGTCTGCTTCCACCGACCCTCCCCATAACATATTCATAGTCAGATTCAACATCGTCAAAAACAATTGATCTCCGACTTTAACCGGGGATTCTTCTTGACCTTGCTGGTATAGATATCTCGTTCTTTCTCGGACTTCTTTGCGTCGGAGCTCGTAGAAAGAATCCAAAGTCTTGCGGCTAAGGAGTTTGAGAACGCAGATTTTTCTAAGCTGTCTCCACTCGGCGCCGTATGGTGACCAAACGATGTCAATACCGCCATATGTAGCGGCTCGGCCAGTGATAGGAACGTCTCGGTTTGAGAAATTGATATCTTGATCGTTCAAGATCTCTCGAGACAGCGATGGAGAGTTGACCACGACGGTTAGTTTCGAGCCAAGATTGAGTTTGAAGATTGGACCGTGTTTTTTTGCTAGGTTTGCAAAGTAGGTATGAAGGTCCGGGTCAAGAAACGGGAGGTTCCCAACTATAGGTAGCCCTCGTGGTCCAGGGGGTAGAGGCGGTTGTGGCGAGCGTTTGGAGATGTACCATAGAATCGATAAGATGGCGGTGAGAATGGGAATTGCGTAAGGAGTGAGATTAAATGTGTTATCGGGAAAGAGATTTGAAATCGGAGACATTTTTGAATCTTGCAGAGTGTTTTTTGGGAAAGAAACTATGAGGTCATCTAAGAAAGTAAGAAAAGGAATGTGGATAGTATTATTTCATCGTATGTCATCTTTACTCTTACAATATAGTAATATCTATACTAGTATTTTTGCAGAAGTTTTTGCTCAAAAATACGTTTTGAAAAGTTTTGCATTTAATGCATTGAATTTAATATTAGTTACCAAAAATTTCAAAATTAATTATAGATAAAACTTAAAAAAATAAGAAAATCTGTCTACCTCATTTAAACATAAATATATGGTTCTCATTTTTATTTGAATTTATATTTATCTTATCTTGAATTATTCTATAATACATTTAGTTAATAAAAATTGTGATTTTTTCTTGCATATGATGTAATAAAATTTTTTAAAAACGGACATATATTACTCAATAGATTAATAAAAAAAATACGGATACAATATCCCACATCCACTAAAAAATTGGGCAATAGTTCAGAGTCATACTATAAAAGAGACCAAAATGATTCAGAATACAAAGAAAGTTTAATTTATTAGGCATTCAAAGTTAAAAAACTTTTATTTGGTTTATTCCAGTTCTTTATTTTAAATATTTTTAAAAGTTAAATATTATAAATATTTATATTTTATAAAACGAATAAATATTATAAATATTAATATTTTTAGAAAGTTAAACTTTTTAAAATATTAATAATACTTAAAAGTTTATGAACTTTCAAATATTATAAATATTTAAAAAGTTTAAATATTATAAATATTTCAACTTTTAAAAAAGTTAGAAGACTTTTAAAATATTAATAAAATATTTAAACTCGTACGAAACTTCAAATATGAGAAATATTCAACTGTTTTAAGAATTCTAAGTATTATAAATATTTAAATTTTATAAGAAGCGCCAATCTTATAAAATGTAAATGGTTACAATCTTAATAAATAACATATCAACTTAATCTAATATTTATAATACAAAATAATAAATATTAAAAATTAAGATGATATAGTGCGAATTAAAATATCTCGAGACGGGGTTATATAGTGGAACGGGTTTTGTCGATATTTATATAAATTGAAAATATCATTATTTCGGTATTATACGGGTAAAACATCATTTCATTATTTTGTTAACACTATTGGTATCAGAGAATAGACATATCTAATTAAATTGATTAAATAAATATTATGTAAAAAATAAATTATATTACAGTATTATATGGTTTAAACTATAAAATTAACAATTATTATACAATTATTTAACTAATAAATAAAACTTATAATATAAATATTTTAATTATATATAATTTGTCCCGCGATATACCGCGGGTCCTAATCTAATAGTAGTAATAAATCAATAATAGAGGTGATACTTCCAATGTTAATAAAATAGGAAGATATTGCAACTATGGACCCTGCATTTAAAGAAAAACAAAACCAATTTGAAAAAAAAAAAAAATGAAAAAAGGGGAAAAAGCTAATAATTTCGATGGCTTCTAACGTCACTAACAGGGGACCATTTTGTTGAGGAACAGGGGAAAGCTTTCCAAAAATTTGAGATAGATACAACACAATTGATGAATTTAAATGGATAGAACGCTACTTTCGTTGTTTCGACTATTTGACGTGAATATCCATGAGTGATGAGTCTCTTTGAAAATTCGGTCGTCGAACTTTTTTTCTCGTTTTACAAAAAAATATCACCTTTTGAAGTTTTCAATGCGATTTTTATAACTAATTTTTAGATTTGTGTTTTTTTTTTGGTAAGGTTTTTAGATTTGTGTTTTATCCAAATTTAAATAAATCTATATATAGGTTACGATGATTTAGTTGAGGATATGTTAAATAGTGGTATGTTCATATATTTAATTAGGAGTTGTCCCGTGCTACGCACGGGCTTATCTTCATATTTGTTCTATTGGCAATTTTTTTAACTGTTAGATTTTCATTTTTCTGTATTTTGTTTTTTAATTAGATTTTTTTGATAAAAATGATATTAATTTTGGGGGGAAGAGTATGTATCTTTTTTTTTTTTTGTCATCTGATTGAAAAACCATAAGTTTGAGAAAATACATATTGGAAAGAAAACAAGGGAAACATAAACAACAAATACTTGATAATGAGGCTTAAACAGCCCTCCAAGTATGACTAAAAAAACAAAGCAATGAGTCGGACTGCCTTATCACTCGTCCGTTCGCAGAATATCATGGAGCCAGGAAGGGCCTCCCAAACTCAGATATGATTGAAGTCTTCCATCGCGGGTGACACTCCCTGCAATGGCCCTTGCTGCTTTATTTGCTGAGGAAGCTATCTGCGTACACTCCTAGACCATCATGCTGTTGAGCATAAGTTCAATTTCACGAAGCAGAGCCCGAAAACGAGGCCAGTCTTGGGGAGAGTTGATGGCCTGAACCACCATCGCTCTGTCAATTTCTATGATCACCTTATCAAAATGTAGCGTCTGTAAAGCTTCTAGAGCCCAGCGGATGCACTGTAACCCCGCCAGAAACATAGAATCACACCTATTGAAAGCATCTCGAGCATGAAGTAGTACTTTACCATCAGCATCTCGAGCTATCCAGGCACCACCAACCATTGCTACCTTATTGACCCAAGACACAACAACATTACATTTAATGACCCCCGCCGGAGGTCTGAGCCACCGACCCTCCAGGATAGTACATTTCCGGTCCCATGTAGCGACAGATTGTTCAGCCTCCTGATGAGCTTCTTTCCACAGCCGCGCCTCCCAGTATGCCTTCGTTACCAGTTCCAGTGTGTCACTGTGCTTACTCTGAAACACCAGTCTGTTTCTGCCCTTCCAGATTTCCCACAACAACCAAGGAACAACCTCACGCACCTCGTCAGGCACAGCAGGATCCTGTATCATCTTGTCAAAAAATTCCCAATTCTTCACAGTGTCATTGTCAGAGAACCCTTCGCTCGGTAGTGGTATGTTAGCTACAGCAAAGGCCTGTCGAGCAGGATGACAACCAAAAAGGGTGTGGCTAATAGTTTCCACAGTGGTACCACACGTCATACACCTCAGATCAATTGGAATACCGCGAGATGCTAGCCTCTCCGACACCGCAAGCGCTCCTGAAAGCATACGCCAAAGAAACGTTTTGATTTTTGGGACAGTGTGCAGCTTTCAGAGATTGGCTTTCAGCCTGGTAGGTAGTCTCTCCTCCTCAGATGGGGAAACGTATCTCGTTGTCAACGAACTCGCTAGCCAATAGCCACTTTTCACCGAATAAGCGCCAGACTTAGTGTATGGCCATATAGAGTAATCACTCGTAGAATCTATAAACTTCATAGCCAATACCTTCTGTGCATCCAAAGGAGGGAATACTTCTTTTACCTTAGCAACATTCCATTGTCCACTTGTTGAGTCCTTAAGGTCAGCGACCTTGAGACCAACCTCGAAGAAAGTTTGGAACCGGTAAGGGGCCCTAGGATGATCTTCATGTATCCATTTGTCCAACCATACCAATGTATCCTTGCCATCCCCTATGACTCGCAGAAGTCCTTGTTTCAAGAGGTCTCGCCCATGTAGTATACTTCACCATGCATAAGAGGGACGAGAGCCTAAACCGCAGTCCATGATGGACTTACCCCGGAAATAGCGACTCTTGAAAAAACGAGCAACTAGGGAATCAGGGTTGTTTAGCATACGCCATGACTGTTTTGCTAACAGAGCCTGGTTGAAATCTTCGATGTCTTTGAAACCCAGCCCACCCTCAGATTTGACTTTACATAGCTTTTTCCAGGCCACCCATGGGATCTTTCTCTTATCTTCACTATGACTCCACCAAAAATCTCGCATTGCACTTGTCAGTTTGCGACAGAGGTTCTTACTTAATCTGAAGCAAGACATTGCATAAACGGGGAGAGCCAACGCCACTGACTTGAGCAAAATCTCTTTTCCGCCCAGTGAGAGTGACTTTGCATACCAACCATGCAGCCTCTTTTTTAATTTATCTCCAATAAAAGCTAACAGGGCCTGCTTTGAACCACTGAAACACTCAGGCAGACCCAAGTAAGAGCCCGCACCACCTTCTGCATCAATGCCTAGTGTAGCTTTTATCATCTGTTTGACTTGGTCATCTGTTTTAGCACCAAACGTTATCGCAGACTTAGAAAAATTGATCATCTGCCCGGACGCTCTACCATATAACGATAGACAGTCCAGGATCTCCTTACACTCCGCATGAGAAGCCTTGCTGACAAAAAGACTGTCATCTGCGAACAAGAGGTGTTGCACAGGAGGACATATCTCATTGAACCTGAACCCAGTTAGTCTTTCTTGATCCTGTCGACGCTGCATAACATGTACCAGGCCCTCCGCACACAAAATGAAGAGGAAGGGTGAGAGGGGATCACCTTGCCGTATACCTCTGGCCGGACTGATGAAACCATGTGCACTGCCATTTATGAGGACAGTATACGACACTGATCGAATACACGACATGATCCACTGTGTCCACTGGCTATGAAAGCCCATCTTTGTAAAAAGTACCTCCAGAAAGCTCCATTCTACTCTGTCGTATGCCTTCGACATGTCGGTTTTGATCGCAATATAATCCTTGCTGAACTTTGCGTTGGTACGTAAGGCGTGCACGATCTCATGAGCTATAAGTATATTATCAGATATCAAACGCCCGGAAACAAACGCACCTTGTGTTTCGACACCAGCTTTGGCAAACAGCGCTTTAAGCGGGAACAAAGAACGTTGGATACAATCTTGTATAGGACCAAACACAAGCTGATGGGACGCATATCCGGCATTGTGTTAGCGTTTGGTTTCTTCGGGATGAGACATATTTGTGTATGATTCCAGTCTGAAGGGAGGATACCAGAGGTAAAAAAACCTTAGAGCCCTCTTCATAGACTTCATTCCCGTTCTTATCCATCAGTGAGACTATCCGGTTCTTCATCCGTTTATAGTTAAC
>NC_025686.1:5707362-5714156 GCF_000633955.1 Camelina sativa
TGGCATAAAAAGACAGGGCTCCTTTTGTGATTCGTGTGTCTATCAGTCGAGAATCAGAGGACAATATCTCAACTGTATATGTATCTTTCCAAAACAGAGCCAAGCCTCCACTCAATCCCACCGGATTGACAATGTGCACCTTATCATAACCCAGCCAGTCCATCACTCCTACAACGTGATCACTGGAGTTTTTAGTCTCCAGGAGGAACAAAAAATCTAGAAAATGGTCACGACGCATTTCCTTTAGACGTCGAACTGCCGAGGTGCTCCCTATACCTTGACAGTTCCAACTGGTGATACTCATTGGGAATTGGGTGGTTTCTGGGGAACCACCAAACCTGATTTCAGAACATTATTGTTGAAAACTCCCAACTGAGACTCTCCCTGCGCTTGGAGGCCCATACCATTCAGACTAGCACCGTGTGATCCATTATCACTTTGACCGAAACCTTCCCCTCCTCTCTTGAAAGCTTTCGAAGACACTTCACTCTCATTCTCGGGTTTCCTTTTGGAGGATGTGCCTCCTGAAGAGGAATCACACGTTTCCCTGGACCTAGTCATTAGAGTGGTCCGAGGAAGCGAGCTCTTACCGGTTTTCTTTCGCTTCCAAGAGGATGTTGCAGAATGAGCCTTCCCCGGTTTACGAGAAATGCCATATCCTGCCGTCTCTAATAGCCCAATGTGGAATCCACCCGGTTATGCTAATACTATATTGTCCGCTGAACGCCTAATAACATTTGTACCAGCATTCCCGTTGTTCACTGCAGCTACCGATTGGAGTCGTTGTGTACCATCCCCACTAGCCTTATTCCCAGTTGCCTCCTTGTCTCCGCTGGCCTTTAGCAGCATTGGTTGTGTCAGAGTAGGCGGCGTTGGGTTCCCATAACCAAAGACCAGTCCTTTATCTTTCTCAGTGTGTTGAGTCAATGTCGGAGGAGCTTCCAGTCGAAGCATTGATCTTTGAGCCCGCGAGTCATGAGCAATAGACTCTAGTGTAGCCTTCAGTGCTTGTTCCCGTTGTGCAAGCAGGGCAGGGTCTCCAGATGCTAAGAACTTTTTCATTTCAGTCAAAACCTCTGGAGCCACAACATTGGACCTCTAGGCAAAACCAGGAGGAGCTGTTGGTTGTAGGAGGGGAAAGATTGCCTTGACCAGATCCTGAGGGAAGAGATTATCCCGGGTTGAGGTTCCAAACTCTAACTGCTTCTCCCGGCTCACAGATGGGCCACCTTTTTCCCTCTGTTCCTGACGCAAAAAAGGGCATCGCTGTTTATCATGGGTGAGGCGCAAACAATGAAAACATCGCTTTATGACTCGCTCATAGTCCACATCAACAGCCGCCGTGAGTCCTTTTGGGAGTTGTAACATCTTCGTCTTGGCCAAAGGGTTTGAGACATCAAAGGTCACCCGAACACGAACAAAAGAGTTGTATTGAGATTTAAGTGGATCAAAAGCAATCTCTTCCACACACCCCACTCTTTCCGAAATAGCCTGAATCGTCTTCAGCGAGAGATAGTTCATGGGAATGTTGCTTAGCCGGATCCAAACAGAGAAAGTGGAGAGGAAGTTTAAAGGCGGTGTTTCCATCCATCTTTCCAGAATCATTCCCCAGTCATCAAAGGTCCAAAAACCGGTCTTCAGAACCTGCTCCATATCGCTTTCCAATTGGAAGATGAATTGAAATCTATCTTTAGACAAAGCAATCCCATGTACTCGATCATAAACCCCCCAGATCCGTGGCATTTTCATGATCATCTTAGCCATACTTTGACATTCTGGGTTAAGAAGCCGACCCAAAATACTCGTACGGTTCTCTACCATGACACTACACTCGCTATCCTCTGTGAGAATTACAGGACTGTCTTCCGTAATCGCCATAGACTCCATCGCCAGATTCAGATGCTCCGCCATCAGCAGTAAGAAGAGACACAATCGTCTATGGGAGAAACTAGCGCTTGGGAGGAAAGGAACCAAAATCGTCGCTTGTTTCGAAACCCTAAATATCTCCGGTTGAGATTCGAAATAATCCGGAGAATATTCACCAAATATCGCCATCTTGGAAAGCAAATCAGAATTTCCATAAAATCCCGAGAAATCCTCATGGAGGAAAAAGGCAAGTCCGGCAGAAAAAAAGAAACTCCGGCTAGATATCCCCAAGCGACGGGAGAAAGGGAACCCTCTGACACAAAGGGAGAGTCCTGAGCGAAAAAACATGTTTCTATCCACCAAAAAAGAAGAGGGCATGAAGAGTATGTATCTTAAGTAATTAAACTACACCCTCATGTATATTGGATTTCATTAATCATGTTTACTTTTTTGAATAACAAAATGTTTAAAAGCTTAGACTGATTCTCTTCTAGGACATGTTGTTTTGCGATATAACCACATTGCAATACATTCTTGGCGAATTTTGTGATTACAAAATATATGATTTATACAATGTATTTGTAAACATTGAAATGATATTTAACATTAAAATCGTCAATCAATATTTAAACAACTTCGAGAATAGTAATATGTTTGATGTAAGCTGTATGGGCAAATGATCATCGATTTTGTATTTTCTGTTGGGTCAAGACGTAATTTGTCAACTAAAAATTATAGAAGATAGACTCATATAATCATATTAATACATGTCACTTAATAACTTGTTTGGACGTTGTTTCCGTTGTGGCCTTACAAAAATTGCTGAGATCTACCATCATTTTTGAGTTTTGAATTTATCCCATGAGTAATCTTTTATTAAAGATGATGAAGTTTGGAGATATAAAATAAATATTATATTTCTTAAAGTTGCGCATTTTTCATCCTCAGATTCAGATAATGTGTAGTTTATTTCCCTTTTAATTGTTGGTAACCCCTAACATCAAAAGCACCTTTTTTGTCCTGTCAACACAAAGACGGAAAATGATATGAATCCTTCAAACTTCAAAGTCTATTCAACGGCTTTAAACCAAAAATAAAATAAAGATTACATTTTGGTGATTTTATTCACTTTGACATTGTTTAAGGCAAATCCTCATCATCTTTATTTAGTTGTTACGTAAAGATATAAGCGAAAGTTGAAAGTTAAGTCCCATATCACAAGTTAACTAAAAATCAATTACAAATCACCTCGTCTAACGTTGTTTCTTCTAATGTTTTCCTTCGACATATATATAATAGAGATCTGATCATCTATTTTAAGCTTTAGGACTTCCTATCCGTAGTAATCTTAACAAATATCCAAGTTAGAAAAATATATAAATACAAGAATGTATAATTAAATTTTAAACTCAAAAAATTCATTTTCTAACACAATTATACCGTTGTGTGATATATATCTTAGGCTAAGTTGCATTGTTTTGACTTTATAAATACGTCGTAGTGTACATGCACGTAGGCTCATGGTGTCTCCAAAACTAATAGAGCATTGTCGTTTTTTAACAGTCTCCAAATACATTTTCTCCGTGAAAACAATTCTCCACTTGTGATTGGTGTGACGATAACAGTTGGAGGATGCAACAACATCAAATCATTGATGTTGTACAACTGGCCATTAACCAATTGATCTTGAAACTTAGGCACACGATTAGGAAGGACTGAAGCTTGTATAGCACAATCCTGAATCAAAGGCAAAATGAATATGTTAAAATGGAGGTAAATCAGGGGTCAAGAGGAACAATAATAGAGATAATATACATTTTCATCAGGAAGGAGACATTTTCATCAGGAACAATAAGTAAGATATTGTTTCTTTGAAAGTCTCGAACTTCCCAAATATGGATGACCTGAACAACAATCCTATTGATACCAGTGTTTTGTGTTTCGTTGGAGGCTGAATAAAGGGTAGAGTAGGGCGGTATTGTTTTAGTTTTACCCATGATGTGAGAGAGAAGGTAAGTGTCGTCAAAGGTTGTTATTTAAAAAGAAAACTTANACTTCCTATCCGTAGTAATCTTAACAAATATCCAAGTTAGAAAAATATATAAATACAAGAATGTATAATTAAATTTTAAACTCAAAAAATTCATTTTCTAACACAATTATACCGTTGTGTGATATATATCTTAGGCTAAGTTGCATTGTTTTGACTTTATAAATACGTCGTAGTGTACATGCACGTAGGCTCATGGTGTCTCCAAAACTAATAGAGCATTGTCGTTTTTTAACAGTCTCCAAATACATTTTCTCCGTGAAAACAATTCTCCACTTGTGATTGGTGTGACGATAACAGTTGGAGGATGCAACAACATCAAATCATTGATGTTGTACAACTGGCCATTAACCAATTGATCTTGAAACTTAGGCACACGATTAGGAAGGACTGAAGCTTGTATAGCACAATCCTGAATCAAAGGCAAAATGAATATGTTAAAATGGAGGTAAATCAGGGGTCAAGAGGAACAATAATAGAGATAATATACATTTTCATCAGGAAGGAGACATTTTCATCAGGAACAATAAGTAAGATATTGTTTCTTTGAAAGTCTCGAACTTCCCAAATATGGATGACCTGAACAACAATCCTATTGATACCAGTGTTTTGTGTTTCGTTGGAGGCTGAATAAAGGGTAGAGTAGGGCGGTATTGTTTTAGTTTTACCCATGATGTGAGAGAGAAGGTAAGTGTCGTCAAAGGTTGTTATTTAAAAAGAAAACTTAATGCAATGGTTGAGGGAGAGTAATCAGGGATTGGAATGAAATGTTAATGACCATGAAATCATAGGTGTTTGGTATTATTTTCATTACATTATAATTGGGTGGTAAACGTAAAGATGAAAATGAAGGATATACTTCAATGGAGTTCTTTAATTACCTTAAAGATTGTAATGAGTAATACAATTAACGTAATCATAATAAATTAATAATGGTTCATATGATTCTAATTGGTAGTGCAGATCTAAACCCCTATTAAAAAAAAAATTAAATTTGATTCCAAACAATTCGAAAACGATTTTGGACAGGATTAATGTTACATACTGTCTTTAATTACCTTAAAGATTGTAATAAGTAATACAAATATTGTACTCATAATAATGGTTCATATGATTCTAATTGGTAGTGCAGATCTAAACCCCTTTTTAAAAAAAATTTTAATTTGATTCCAAACAATTTGAAAACGATTTTGGACAGGATTAATGTTACATACTGTTTTGGAACTTCAAATAGGTGTTCGGGATCTTGACACAGACATTAAACCGGAAATGATTTAGAATTTGGTGGTGGAGTAGGAGAATTAAACCAAAGAAACCCAATGATTATGAGATCTGTGAAGGTACATCGGAGGTGGTAGCTGCTGGGAACGATGGTTGTGAGAAAGTGAGTACAGGTGAATTCGACATCGTTTGGTTCGTATACTCCTGATGGTGTAAGGACTATCAATTATATTTGTTGGGCTTGTAATTGGTCTTATTTTTTCAAGCCTAATATGAAAACTTAAATACAATAGCATTTAAGAGTAAGAGAGGACATGTGTCAGTTATATAATAAGGCAGATCTCATTTTCTAAGCAGAAGTTGAGAAAACCTTCTCTTATTATATAAGATGTATGAAATGTGTCAATATGAGTCTTTCTATGATAAAAGAGGGAGTTTAACATTTTGGGAATCTTCATTATTTGCTAATAAGTTTCCTAAATATTCCCTAAGAAGAAAGGTTATAAAGGATTAAAGAGCCTTTTAGTTTTGTACTCCACAGTTGGCAGTTGGCACTTTTATCATGATCATCCAAAATCTACTCTTACCATCTTCTTACTGGATGAAACTTCCCTATATCATGTGATGTTTACCTTTGCAGGAGTTTTAAGTAATAATATTTTGGGTGAATTACTCAAATATTACTCATTTTAGGTAATATTACCAGAATCTACAAAAAACTTTTTTATTACTAGAATGTTTTGGATATTTTCAAAATACCCAGCGTGCCCCTGTTTTATGTTACCGAAAAAAATGTAATTACAAAAATGCCATTGCCACGTCAGACGCCACGTCAGAAATCGCTGACGTGTAACCATAACTCAGCCGTAACGCGTTACATAGTATGTTGCGACTGAGTTATAGGTATGTTGCGGCTGAGTTATCGGAAAAACATTTGAGTAAGAGTGGACGGCTGACTTATTAAAATCTGGCTGAGTTATGCGCATAAGTCAGCCAAGGGTTACGGCTGACTTATNTGTAAGGACTATCAATTATATTTGTTGGGCTTGTAATTGGTCTTATTTTTTCAAGCCTAATATGAAAACTTAAATACAATAGCATTTAAGAGTAAGAGAGGACATGTGTCAGTTATATAATAAGGCAGATCTCATTTTCTAAGCAGAAGTTGAGAAAACCTTCTCTTATTATATAAGATGTATGAAATGTGTCAATATGAGTCTTTCTATGATAAAAGAGGGAGTTTAACATTTTGGGAATCTTCATTATTTGCTAATAAGTTTCCTAAATATTCCCTAAGAAGAAAGGTTATAAAGGATTAAAGAGCCTTTTAGTTTTGTACTCCACAGTTGGCAGTTGGCACTTTTATCATGATCATCCAAAATCTACTCTTACCATCTTCTTACTGGATGAAACTTCCCTATATCATGTGATGTTTACCTTTGCAGGAGTTTTAAGTAATAATATTTTGGGTGAATTACTCAAATATTACTCATTTTAGGTAATATTACCAGAATCTACAAAAAACTTTTTTATTACTAGAATGTTTTGGATATTTTCAAAATACCCAGCGTGCCCCTGTTTTATGTTACCGAAAAAAATGTAATTACAAAAATGCCATTGCCACGTCAGACGCCACGTCAGAAATCGCTGACGTGTA
>NC_025686.1:5715658-5756817 GCF_000633955.1 Camelina sativa
TGAAAAACGGCTGACTTATGAGATGTTGTTACGACTGAGTTATGGTAAAAAAACTATAACTCAGCCGTTATAGGCTGACTTAGCGACAACTCAGCCGTTTGACGGCTGAATTATTAGCAAAAGATTAATTACTAGAATGTTATTCAGTTACGGCTGACTTATCAAACGATACGGCTGAGTTACATATTTTCAGTTGATGAAGCGGCTGAGTTTGGTAGCAATTTTTTTTGCTTTTTAAATACTGTAATGTTTTTCATGTTGTGGCTGAGTTACATTGTTAACTAAACTTCTTTGTTACATTGCAAATTAAAAAATTAACTACATGCATGCCATAATATTAAAAATCTTATCATATTTAGATCTTTGTCTATTTTCATTTCAAATAATAATAAAAATTAATAATTTAGGAGAAATAAAATAACTAATTAAAAAAGTTATTAAATAAAAAAAAACAGTAAAATTATTTTTTTGATGTATGAATTAAATAAAAACAAAAAAAATAATTTTTTGGTATTATATAACTGAATTTTCGTTTTTTTTTTAATTAAAAAAAATAGATAACTCAACTTACCACATCTTTAACTCATGAAAATTTCCATGATGTTGAATAATCTTTTGAGTTAACAATTTTACAAAAGATATACCTCAAACTTGTACATCAACCATAACACATGATTATTCAAATTCAACTTCAAAAAAATTAGTTTTCTTAGTGATTGGTAACATTTTTGAATAAAATTTAGGTCTATGTCTATTTTCATTTCAAATANTTTCCATTCTAAATTTAAATTTTGAGTTATAATAATTTTAATATTCAATTGTTGGAGGAATACTTTTAGAAAAATAAAATTCTAAATTCGAATAATAATTATTTAATTATTTGCAATAATATCTTGTGATAAAAAGCTCACTTTATGAATTTTATTATACGTGTGGATTTGTGCAGGCACAGAATTAGTGATTTTTCGCGCTTCCCTAACAACACTTTTTGTAATATCGAGAGACGTTTTAATACTTTTAGAAAAATAAAATTCTAAATTCGAATAATAATTTATTTAATTATTTGCAATAATATCTTGTGATAAAAAGCTAACTTTATGAATTTATTATGCGTGTGGATTTGAGCAGGCACATAATTAGTGATTTTTCGCTTCTCTAAAAACACTTTTTGTAATATCGAGAGACGTATGGTTATATATTAATCTAACCGACCTATAACCGGAAATAACTAAATTTTTTTTTGATTTTTTAAAAATATATTTAAATGGTAATAATATTAGTTTATCCATTTACCACCTTAAACCAAACACATTAAAACACATTAGAACCAAAATAAAAAAACAAATAATGTTACTCATCTGAACCCTACATCTCAAACCCTAAACCCCAACCCTAACCCTAACCCCTAAACGTCATGTGTTGTATGTTTAACACATTCTGGTGAGAATGTGTAAAAATCAATTTTTCTTTATAATTATGACTTTTTATTGGTTATAATAATTGTAATATTCATATTTCAATTGTAAATTTAAATATTGAGTTATAATAATATAAACTTACAAATATTTCATAAGTCAGCCGTTTAAGTCAATAACTCAGTCATCACTTCGTCGGAATTTTTTTATTTTTTTATTCGAATTTTGAGTTTAATTTTTTAATTATTTTGTATAATATATTATGAAAAAATTAACTTTATAAATTTATTATACGAGTGAATCTGAGCAGGCACAGAATTATAATTACTATTAATATTATAACGTTTGGTGGTTATATACTTTGTTTGCGTGATAGTTACTAGAAAAACGCACAGCTCAGTTGGTTAATGACCCGTTTCTCAGGTTGTGTGTCACGGGTTCAACACCTCAAAACCCTATTTTGTGCATTTTTCGTTTTTAATAAAGGGTAAAACATTCATTTCGAATTTATCTTCTCCACCCGAACCTGTAACCCTATTTCATGGCCGCCGGTAGTTTATTCACTCGTTTTTCATCGATTTCTTTGTTAATTCAACTGTTTTTGATAACCCAATATTAGATCTAACATATATCATCCTATTTTCAGTAAAAAAAAATCAATTTTTTTTCGTTTTCCCGATTTTACAACCGATTAAGTTTTTTTTTTTTGGGTTGTGACGTGGAAAATCGAAAATGATGTGTATTTAATTTGCTGATGTGTATTTTTTTCTTTTATTTTTTTTACTCAAAATCAAAAAACAAAACTCAAGGAGTAAATTGTAATTACCATAGGTCACTAAACATTTGAGTAATTTTCAAAAGATTTATAGATATAAGTAATAAACCAACTTTTGGATAACATTTCAGTAATTCTTTCTAATATTTTTCTCCTTTCAAGTATGTAGGCGAAGAGACTTTTGTAGTCATATGATATGAGGCTTCTTTGCGGTGGTTATAGTGGGTGGAGAAGTACGTATATAGCATTAGTTGATTAACACGTTGCAAATCATCTATTGATTTATGTGTGCCTTTCTTTTTACCTAGGAGACTTACATCATATACATATGGTAGGAACATAGGGGTTCCTGATGTTGAGCCTCAAAGCCATTGAAATAGCTACAAAACCTAAGGTAATTAGTGGTTAGAAATGAATATCCTTCTGATATCTCCATTATCCCAATTGATATCCATATTTTCTTGAATAAGTTTAGGAGGATCAACAAGACAACAACTGTCTAAACTTTTGCCACTCCCATGTTTGTCATATATGTGGTGGTAAGGGAAACGTGTAAGAATTATATATATATATATATATATATATATATAATTAACTAGAAATAGGCTCGCGTGACGCGTGAAATATATTTAATTTTATTTTTATTAGTTATTATATATCTTAAATTTAGAAATATATTTTTGAAATGCATTTTTTTAATATGATTTTTTTAAAAAAAATGTTTAATACTTTTATATATTTGGTTCTTAATGTTTGGACGCAAAATAAAATAAACAAAACATATAAATTTTTTTTTTGATTGAAGTAATTAATTCCCTCAAAGTTTTGTTGTTTTGAATTTTATTGTTTTGTGATAAATTGTTATGTTCTTAGAGCATCTCCAACCCCACTCTATCTCAAAATCAATACTCTGTTATAGAGTAATATTTGCTCTAACCATATTCTATATCTTATTCTAAAATAGTGTAAATGGTAGGAGTACTCTATATCCAACTTTAATATTTTTACACTAATTCTATTTTAGAGTATAAAATATGCTCTATTTTAGAATAAAAATTAGAATATATATTGGAGATTATCTTAGCACACATGAGGTATGTGTAGAGACCATATATCAGACGTTGGAAACAAAAATTGAGTATTGAAATTTGTCTACAAATATTACCAGATAAATCTCATCTTTGCCTACATTTTTTCCAAAGCTGTAATATATGGATGCGATCAAGAATTACATGATGATTTGCTAGGTTTCTATAATCAGAAATTATTATCGAAACTCAGTAACATTAAAGTAGATAAATAAAAATTATGTTTTAGTCTCAATCGTAAAAAAAAATAATTGATAAATATTTATCTTTTTGCGAGTGGTTTTACAACTTTATATATTCTTTAACTCAATCTTAATATTTGATTTTCTTTTTTACTCCACAATATGTTGCTATGGTTTGATTTTCTCTATGATGATGGGTTATTTCTCCGTCCTTGTCTCTATTCTTATTCATTATGTTCTTTTAATTATAAGAAAAATGAACTCTCCAACATGTCAATTGGTGTAGATGGAAGGGAAGGCAAAATCAGAAAAATTGATATCAACAATAGATACATTCTAATTATTTTTCTGACATAACTACATTTCTAATATATATTAACTTACATCTAAATATTTTTTATAATTAACTATCTTTAAACTTATAATATCTATATGTTGACTTTTTCATCAGATTTTGATGATTTTAAAATAATATATGTGAGAAAAAAAATCAGACCGGCTCAAATTCATCCAATCAATAAATTAAACTTCTAAAACCTGAATTTTGTACTATACTAATGAGATTATGAATCTAGACAATATGTTTTAGAAGGTAAAGAATCACCAATGATTATTTTGAATAATTAATAAGTGTACTCACGATTTATCATATCCGCCAGTGTTTACTCTCTAATCTTGTAAGCACCCTTAATATATAAAAAAATGGAATAATGCATATTAAAATATGGCTCATGTCATTAAAATTTATGAAATATCTTATACTATATCTCACCTTAAATTTTGAATAAAATTCATGAAAAGAAAAGTGTGTCAAATTACCATAAAATTATTTCTATTTTCTAATCATTTTAAAATAAATAGTATAATTTCCATAAAATTATTTTGTGAAACTATTGTTTTCTATTAATTTATGGGATGATTAAGCAATTATGTTATTTTTATTTTGTTTTAGTACATACGCTTTAAAGACAGTCAAACTGTAACTTATAGAGTATTAAATAGAATTTAATTTTGTCTGAGTTTTGTCTTTAATACAAAATATATGATTATTAGATACATTGTGATTTTTTAAATATATTAGAACATATTTAATATTTTTAAATTAGTCTGTCATAAATTAATTTGGCTTCAATTTTTATTTTAAAAGTATAAAAACTTTTTTTTTGTTTTAATTGGTCTGATCTATATTTTTTAATTACTCTATCATAAATTAACTTGGTTTCAATTTTTTACTTTAAAAGTATGAAAACTTTTTTTTGTTTTAATTGATTTGATCAGTAGTTTTATTTTTATCTGAGTTTTATCTTTAATACAATATATATGATTATTAAATACAATGTGATTTTTTAAAAATATATTAGTACATATTCTATATTTTTAAATTTTGTCTTTCATAAATTAACTTGGTTTCTATTTTTACTTTAAAAGTATGAAATTTTTTTAGTTTTAATTAAGTTGATCATTAGTTTTATTTTTAGGTTATATGGTATATGCTTTGATTTAAAAATATATTATATGTTAAAACTAAAAGTTGGAAGAAATATATTTCTGTAACAATATGAAAAAAAGGTTTTCAAGCAAATTATACACCATATAAGATAAAAAAGAAATGAGGTATATAAAAAATGTTTAAGTTAAGATTAGTGAGAAAGACATGTGTCACAAATATAGAGCAACAAGTGTCGCATTGGCAGGCAAAGTTAGAAAAAAACCTTCTCATCTATATATATATATAGATAGTACACTTTACTCACTCCTTGTGCTGCCATGTCAACAATTCTCTCTGTTTAATAAACCCAAATTTTCGGCACAGCCCATATTCATATGGATTTGTTTCTTATATCTTTGAAAGCCCAGTTTTTTGTTTCTTTCAGGGTCCAATATATTTTTATTCGATGGATAGTATGTTCTGCAAATAAAACCCTTTTTCACGAAGGTCAACGCCACCGTACGCCTTGTGCGACCTCAACCGTCCCGCCTCTTCAGCGTTCCTCACTTCCATCTCTATCGTTTCGTTTTCCTTTGAAACAGATTCAAGTCTTGCATGTCAATCGTTTCGTTTTCCTTTGAAACTGTAATTCCATTCTTTCAATGTTTTCTTTTTCAATTGAAGTCCCACTACTTTCCCGTGTTACTTGAATTCCTATATAATGCTTTCCACTTGATCTCTCTTCTATATCGTAAATCTCAAATCTCTCTCTTTTACTATTTCTTTTTTCTTTCTAAGTTTTTAGTTTTAGTGTCGCCGGACGGTGCTTCAGATCTCTCTTCTAGGGTCGTCTCTCTCGACGTTGTAGAGGAGGGAAAGGTGGTGGTGGTGGAACGGCCGCAAAAGGTGATGTCACGAGATCCTCTACATCTGTCTACTGTGACCACTGCTGAGTCGTTGGTGAGTCCACATCCTTCCAGATTCCTCAGATCTCCTTTCAAAATAAAGTTTTTTACCTATTATCATGGTGTGTGCATGCATGAGATTGAAAGCAAATACTGAGCTAAACTTCTTTGTTTTTTCAAGGTTGGAGTAGTCATCCAGTGTGCAGAAAGAGGTATCACTTCATCATAAGGTCTCGAGGAGACACTAAGGCTTGCTCGAGGTGTGGTAATACTCAGAATTTCTCTGAAGGCAGCAACTGCAAGTGGTGCAGCTTGGCTCTGGATATTGAAGACTGGGTTTACTCTCAGTTTGAAGACAACACTCACCTCCTTCACGGTGTCATCCATTCCAACGGCTTTGCTCATCTCTTGTCTCTCAACGGGAGGGAAGGTGGCTCTGTTTTTTTGACTGGTCGTTCCATTGTGGACTTTTGGGACAGGCTTACATAGATAAACAAAAAAAAAACATACAAGGTTGATGCATGATCTTTATTAGACCTTGTAGTAGAGTGGATTAGGGAGCTTAAAAGTCCTTCTCCCAGGGCTGTCCTTAGCCAAATCAGCCCATTGATCTCCAATGTTCCCAATGATAGTGTGGCCATTCGTCTCCAGATTCTTTCTCTCCTCTGACTTGAAGTTCGCTATCTCCTTGCTCGAGCTTGTTGGCCTACGTTTCCCCACATTTACATATATCGATGTAAACTTATATTATATATATTTAAGTACGGTATATATGATTAAAGTTACTTTAACTATTCTTACTTGAAAAAGACATGCCTCCAGTAGGGGAATCCAACAGCTTTGAGATTCTTTAGAGTGACTTCCTCCAAATCTTGGAATCGTTGAGTGAGTAAGACGGGGCTAATCCCGAGTTCAAGGATGTTTTGGTAAAGATGCAAGGTCTCTGGGAGGACAGGAGCTTCTCCGGCCTCCAACCACTTCCTGAACGTCTCCGGTTCATGCTTCTCTGTTCTAAGAAACTGAACGAACAAAACGTATTGCTCTACTATATGTTGACATCTAAGAATTAATAGAATATATGGACATGATGAGTACTACTACAAGAAGTTTAACTAAAACAGTCTATGCATGGTTGTGGTAGGACTAATTATAGTAATATGTATATACCCGTATCCATATTTGGCGTAAAAGGGAACATTAGAGAGGAGGTTCTCGTCTAAGTCAAAGATCCAAACATTGTAGGTGTCATTCTTTAGGACAAAGCCTTTAGCGTAGAAATAAGCCTCTTTGCACACCGTTTTAGAGTCGTAACGGTACTGTTGGGAAGTTGTCAAGTAGTCTTCAACATAGTCTTTGCAATTTGCGGGCACCGTCTTGAAGTTTATGATGTTAGAGGTCTCAACACCAAGGTGCCAGCTTCTGCAGTTGGGGTAGCTGATGGAGAGTCGTTGTTTCTCTAAGAACTCGGCTTCATTCTCAACGATTTTTGTTGATGTGAAGAGCTCGATGAGCCTAGGAACGGGTTCTGAAGGCCGGCTGTGGGAGACCGTAGCGGCCAAGAACAAGAGAAGTGAGAGTAAGAGAATTTTCATTTTGTTTTTTTTTGTACGGTTATTTATTTAATTTATAATGTTTATCTGTGGCATATACAAAGGTTGGTATTTATAACAGTGTGAGGTTTGTTTTGCGTTATGGTTTTATTACTTATAACTTATGATGATACGATGTGCCATATGGGGAGATAAGTTTACGTGTCTAGCTTCGTTTGATGCAAATTAAATGATTGCTTATCCCATCACTATTAAGAGAATAAATGAGTTTTTTTCACTTGCACCACTCGATTTTGGAGCACGTTTTTGATCGCTAATCTTTTTTTTTTGGGGCAAACTATAGATGTTTGTAGAAGAGATGATTTGTTATTAACAGAGACTATGACACTAATCATTTCCTAGAAGAGATAATTTGTTATTAAATCATGCTTGTGCAAATAACAAAATAATGAGCAAACATAAAGAATGTCAGATATGCACAGACCATTAGTTCAAGGGAAAGATGCAGGAAAAACGTTCAACATTAAGTTCACAGTAGAAGTCATCTTCCGACCTTATTATTTAGTTCTACAACTATGTTCGTAAGATACAACTTCTCTTGCTGCGCCGGTGGAACAATCAAAGTGAAGATAGATTTAATTAAAAACCCGAGTCAATAATAGCAGTAGATTCTACTCCTACTCCGAACTTTACCTGGAACAAAATCGAGTTGATAAAGTCACTCGCAGTGACACCAATGTTGAAGTAATATGGTCCGTCGCCAAAAAAAATGGGGACTTCAAAAAAATTATAATAACTTCTGATAATTAACTAAAGAATCCAGATCGGCATCTAACTACTGATTTCGGCAAAAATTGGCAAAAGCAAATGATTTGCATTTCAACAATTCTATGAATCTTTTATTTGTTTGTAAACCATTGTTGGGTTCTTCTCAAAAAACAACTCAAACAATTCCAAAGATCAAAGTCTACTCTACATCAGAGAAATTGCTTATCTGCTAACCGTTCACTAGACCAGATATCTGCAAAACGGACCAGAACCATTCACAAATCAATAAACAAACCACAAAAGCCCCAAAAAACAAACTGATTTTAAGGCCTACAGAAAACAAGGCCCAACAGCTTAAACAAACAAAAAAACCACATAGCGAACACAAAAAAATTAACAACTATTACTTTGATACATTTTACATTTTACAAATGAACCCAACTACCTAACCAATCCAAACTCACAATTACTGAGAACAAACTACTTGCACAGGTAACTAAATACATAAGAAAATAATTAAACGATATCCTACAACCACATAATTTAAAAGCAAATAACAATACAACCACAAAATAACAACTAATTTTCATCAACCAAAACTACGGACATAATCAACCATAACTACTCCAATAAAAATTATACTTCTAATTCTATATTTTAAAGAAAACAAAACTAATAAACAACATGGTTTACCTTTATTACGTATGAAAATAGAAGTAAATAATACTAACACATAAACCATAAGAGAGAAAGAAAAAAAAAACAAATTAAAAAAATACATACCACTTAAGCAGACCCAAAATTTAATAAACACATTACCAAAAAACAAAGGAAAAAAGATGCCTAGCTACATGAAGTATCGGAGAATGCATGGTCACACATGCCAAGTATAATATTGTATAATCAACTACACGAAGTATATGTATTACATGACCACATGCATGAACTATATGACGTTATGTGGTCAACACCCTAAACATATAATCCAGTACACTGGTTGACTGACTCCGGCGAAGACCGACGTTGACTCCGGCGTTGACCAACACTGACCAAAAAAAAATATTTTAAATTTTTTAAAATTTAAAATTTAAAATAAAAAATTATTATACTAAATTAATTATGGTTTTTCATGAATAAAAAACATATTCTATTCAATATCCAAATATTTTTTATATATCTCTAATATATTCACTCTTATAATTAGTTACTTTTTATTTTTCAAGCTTAAAGTAAATAGTTAAATAAAAATTATTTATAATTATTTTCAAGACAGAAATCATTTATAATTATTTTCAAGATATAAAAATCATTTATAATTATATTTAAGATATATATATATATATATATATATCTGATAATCAGAATATTTATACTACAAAATCAATAAAATCAAACTCAACTACTTTCATTAGAAAATAATATGCAAAAGATTGAGTATATGACTCTTTACTCTAAATTTTGCATGGTATACAAAATTTTAGATACTCTTTACTTTAAAATTTACATACTCAAAATAACATATAAATTAAACAACAACAACAACAAGATTCACAATATTTACTTTTAATAATAAAAGATAAAAATACAAAAAATTCATTTTAGCAAAACAAATATATTTGATTTAAGGGTATGTTTGCAAAAGGGTATAGAATAAGAGTATTTTTGCAAATGCCTTTATATTATATCTTGAAAATAATTATCAGTGATTTTTATTTAACTATTAGTTTAGCTTTAAAGTTGAAAATTAACTAAGTATAAGAATGTTAATTTAATTTTTAGATTTTTTCTAAGGTTTGGATTCTCTATTTTATATTTATAATATAGTTTTGAGGAGTTAGGATTTAGTATTTGGAGTTTAAGGCTTAGAATTTAGTTATTTTATATATAGAAAAGGAGTATTTTTTAAAATGGACAACATAAAAGGGTATTTTTGAAATGACATAGGAAAAGAGGTATTTTTGAAAATCTTCCAAGAATGAATACATTAAAAATATATAAAAAATATTTAGATATTGAATATAATATTTTTAATTAATAAAAACCATAAATGATTAAATATAGTAATTTTTTAGTTTTTATTTTTAATTTTATAATTTTTTTTGGTCAACACCGGAGTCAACATCGGTCTTCACCGGAATTAATCAATCAGTGTACCAGATTATATGTCTATGATGTTGAACACATGACGTCATATAGTTCATACATGTGGCCATGCAATACATATACTTTATATAGTTGAGTATACAATAGTATACTTGATATGTGTGACCATGTATTCACCTATACTTCATGTAGCTAGCCATCTTTTTCCCAAAAACAAAATACCAAAACAACACAAAAAAAACCCACAATATAGCTCCAGCGCGTAGCGCGGGTCAATTACTAGTACTATATAAAATTCCTTGGAAATGAAAATACCAATAAACTTATCTTGAAATAGAAGTATCGCATGGCATAAATGATCAACTCATTTTTCGTAAGCGCCTGAAATAGAAGTATCACGGCGTAGATGTTCAATACAAACTAATATTATACTTCTGCAGTAATTCTGCTTAATTGAAAAGCCGGGGTAGTATATATTTTATTTTGGTATAACATATTTAATAACGGTCAATATATAAATATTTCTTTCTGTTTTTAGAAAACTTTAGCATTTACAAATAAAGATTCGAATTGGACAACCTCGGAACGGGCAAGGCAACAAGAGGTGTCTTGAGCTTTAAGACAATCCCAAACTTCTCTTCCAAATCCAACACGTGACCTTCCGGAATTTTCCATTCGAAAGAATGCAGTAGCGTTGCAAGAGTGTACAAAACCATCCGCTCGGCAAGTGCTATACCCGCACAAATTCTCCTTCCAGATCCAAATGGAAGAAACCTATAATCAGTTCCATTGAAATCACAAGACTTATCATCAAGAAACCTCTCGGGACGAAACTCANATATAGTTGAGTATACAATAGTATACTTGATATGTGTGACCATGTATTCACCTATACTTCATGTAGCTAGCCATCTTTTTCCCAAAAACAAAATACCAAAACAACACAAAAAAAACCCACAATATAGCTCCAGCGCGTAGCGCGGGTCAATTACTAGTACTATATAAAATTCCTTGGAAATGAAAATACCAATAAACTTATCTTGAAATAGAAGTATCGCATGGCATAAATGATCAACTCATTTTTCGTAAGCGCCTGAAATAGAAGTATCACGGCGTAGATGTTCAATACAAACTAATATTATACTTCTGCAGTAATTCTGCTTAATTGAAAAGCCGGGGTAGTATATATTTTATTTTGGTATAACATATTTAATAACGGTCAATATATAAATATTTCTTTCTGTTTTTAGAAAACTTTAGCATTTACAAATAAAGATTCGAATTGGACAACCTCGGAACGGGCAAGGCAACAAGAGGTGTCTTGAGCTTTAAGACAATCCCAAACTTCTCTTCCAAATCCAACACGTGACCTTCCGGAATTTTCCATTCGAAAGAATGCAGTAGCGTTGCAAGAGTGTACAAAACCATCCGCTCGGCAAGTGCTATACCCGCACAAATTCTCCTTCCAGATCCAAATGGAAGAAACCTATAATCAGTTCCATTGAAATCACAAGACTTATCATCAAGAAACCTCTCGGGACGAAACTCAGTTGGATTCTTCCACACATTTGGGTCTCTCTGAATACACCAAGCGTTGATGAAGATCTTAGTGTTTTTAGGGATGGTGTAGCCTCCCACAACCGCGGTTTCAGTTGGACGATGAGGGACAAGCAAAGGAATGGTTGGATAAAGTCTAAGTGTTTCTTTCATAATGGCTACTATGTAAGGAAGTCTAGCGATGTGTGATTCTTCAACTATGTTGTTGTTGCCTACAACTTCGTCTAGCTCTTGTTGCGCTCTCTTCATCAACTCTGGCTTTCTTATTAGTTCGGCCATCGCAAACTCGATTGTGTTCGTTGATGTATCTGTACCGCCAACTACCATATCCTTCACATATATATAACAAATTAACACATTGAATAAGTCAGTTCTTATGAATAAACATCTTTTTTATTGGTAATTCCGTATGACAGAATAGTTTTGCGTTTCCATAAGATTTTTCCGATAAAAGTCTAGATTCTTTTCATTTTCATACATAAAATTTTCATTTTATCGATAAAAGTCTAGATTCTTACCATGAGTACGGCTTTGACATGGTTAACAGTAATGGGAACCTCCGTGTCAGCTTCTTGTTCCTTTAACTTCATCAAATGTTGCAAAAAGTCTTTACATTCACCATCATCACCATCCCTACTTCTTAGTCGTTGCATCTGCTCAATGGCTCGATCAAGTATCGCATCGAGTTCTTGAGCACACACATGCATCTTCTTCACAAGACCTTGAAGATCGAATCTAGCTAGCATTGGGAAAAAATCAGAAACATTAGGCTCTCCCAAAAGCCTAGTTATTTCAGAAATAACTCCTTTAAACTCTGTTCCAACACTCTCCATTTCCTCAGCTTTCACCGAACCTCCCCATAACATATTCATCGTAAGATTCATCATCGTTAAAAAGATCTGGTCTCCGACGTTCACCGGTGATTCTTCCTGACCTTTCTGGTACAAATACCTCGTTCTTTCCCGGATTTCTTTGCGTCGGAGCTCGTAGAAAGAATCCAAAGTTTTGCGGCTAAGAAGCTTGAGAACACAAACCTTTCTAAGAATTCTCCATTCGGCTCCGTATGGTAACCAAACAAGGTCGAGACCGCCATAAGTAAGGGTTCGGGNGTTCTTGAGCACACACATGCATCTTCTTCACAAGACCTTGAAGATCGAATCTAGCTAGCATTGGGAAAAAATCAGAAACATTAGGCTCTCCCAAAAGCCTAGTTATTTCAGAAATAACTCCTTTAAACTCTGTTCCAACACTCTCCATTTCCTCAGCTTTCACCGAACCTCCCCATAACATATTCATCGTAAGATTCATCATCGTTAAAAAGATCTGGTCTCCGACGTTCACCGGTGATTCTTCCTGACCTTTCTGGTACAAATACCTCGTTCTTTCCCGGATTTCTTTGCGTCGGAGCTCGTAGAAAGAATCCAAAGTTTTGCGGCTAAGAAGCTTGAGAACACAAACCTTTCTAAGCATTCTCCATTCGGCACCGTATGGTAACCAAACAAGGTCGAGACCGCCATAAGTAAGGGTTCGGGCCGTGAGAGGGACGTCATGGTTTGAGAAATTGATGTCCTGGTCTTTCAAGATCTCTCGAGCTAGTGCTGGAGTGTTGACCACGACGGTTAGTTTTGAACCAAGATTGAGTTTGTAGATTGGACCGTGACTTTGAGCAAGGTTTGTGAAGTAGGTGTGAAGATTCGGGTCAAGAAACGGAAGGTTCCCGACGATAGGTAGCCCTCGCGGTCCAGGTGGTAGAGGCGGATGGGGAGAGCGTTTGAAGCGGTACCACAGAATCGATAAGGTAGCGATGAGAACGAGAATTGCGTAAGGTTTGACATTCATCAATATTGTGTTGTCGGTGAAGAGAGTTGAAATAGGAGACATCTTTTACAGCTGTTTGTAGGGACTTAAGTTGTTGTCCCTATGATGGTATTTTATACGGTTACAAGACGTACAGCATCATTCTTCTTCACGGTAGTATACGGTACAGCATACGGTTACAACGACGTACAGCATACGGTAAGCCAATCCTAAGTAGAGGACTCGAAAGGTCTTAAGATGATAAAATTGATAACATTTGAGTGGATGATATAATTTCATCATTTCTAGAAATCAAAGAAAATATGTTCTTTCTTTTTATTTTTTGTCAAAATAAAAAATGATAATACAATTCTAGGGTCTCGATTTTTTTGAATCATTCAAACAAAACAAAATATATTTGGACCTTAAGAGAAGAGAGTTTGTGTAGTAGAAGGATTTATTGAAAAAATGTAAAGGACTAGACAACAATCATCATAAAGTTTTTTTTTTTTTTGTTAAAGTCAATCATCATCATAAGTTTCCAGAATAAAGTTTTTTTTTTTTTTTTGTTAAAGTCAATCATCATCATAAAATACAATACAGTATTCTGGAAAAATATAGGATCCAAAAAACTATTTTATTTGACGCACAATAAATATTAAATTTTAATTTTAAATACGACCAAGAAAATACAACGTAGTTTTGGAAAAGACGTAATTTTAACATTATCCTTTAAAAATTACTTTAACAAACAAAAGTTTAATTTACTATATATATTTTGGTCCTTTATTTTTACGTCAAAGATATCAAACCATTTGATAAAATGAGGTAATTTTAACATTATCCTTTAACAATTTACTTTAACAAACAAAAAGTTTAATTTACTATATATATATTTGGGTCCTTTATTTTTACGTCAAAGATATCAAACCATTTGATAAAAAAAACCTCAAACAATGAAAACAAAAATTTTAAGCTTCAAATACTTTAATTTACTGGTTTTGGCAGTGACAGCAGACCCACACCTTACACGTAGGTCTGGTTTTGTAAGGTAGAATTAGTCAAACTCTCTTAATTTACAGCATTTGAAAGTTGTGCACAATTTTGTGTATTACTACTTTTCATTTTGGGAGAGAGAACATAATATTTTCGTCTTTATATGAGTCTGAAACATTTTTTTGTATCAACTACATATTAATTAAAAGATTCATTTATGATTGATTGGATAATCAAAATTACATATTTAAAATCTGAAAATAGTAATCCAGAGGATCTAGTTAGAGAATCTGTTTTTTTTTTTTCATCTAGTTTTACAATTGCATAAACATGAAACAAATGAAAAAAGAAAATGAAGCACACAACTGTAACATCCTGAAACTCAATAGATGGGCTTTTAATCTTGTGTAAATGATGAGAGGCAGCCCATTAAGTCCAAATGATGGAAAACAAAAAAAAATATTAAAACGACTAAGAGTTTTGTCATTGGTGTTGTGGCATATGTATGTATAAACTTAACCATCTCCCTCTTCATTTAGAAAAGAGTAACACCGAACCTAAGCCGCCCAAAGAGGAAAGAAGAAAACAAGTGAGAGAGAGGGAGGAGAACTCTCGTGAGGCAAAGGCACCGTCATCATAACCGATTCGTCAGTGGCCGGCGTTAACTGAAGTCGGGATACGTTGTTCACCGGAGGATAGAGGAGCTTCTACCATCACTTGTTTATTAGGTAAGGAATCCTAATTTAACTATGTTGTCTCTTTCTGAAGGTTTGAGTTATGATTTATTGGGTACTTAGAATAAATCTGGGTTTTATTATGAAGAGGAGGAAGAGTAGAACAGTTAAAGTGGAGGTTTTGGAGACTGATTTCCCGTCGAAACAGAAGGAGTTGGATAGCATTTTCAACGTCTACAGATAGATCTTGCTGCAATGAATCCATATCAATTAACGGTTTTTCAAACGGAGGTATATTCCATTCGCTATTAGTTTCGCAAGTTGATGAAAAATCACTGGATTTGTTTCAGAAAAATTACTAAGTATTTCAGATAAATTCCAGATTCAAGTTGGGGTTTTTGGAGGAGATTTCCAGTCACACCCGAGCAGTTTAGACAGTATTGACGGTGGTTCTTAACAGAAGAGTTGTCAGGGAAGCTGCCTGAATCGACAAAGTGGCCGGAAAAGGTAAACCCTAAATACCACGACGATTGCTTGTTGCACAAGAAATGACTGTGTCTGTCCAAAACAGAATACCTAATCTGGATTTCGAATGTGTTTCTTCTGCTGCAAGTTTTTGGAGTGCAGTCGCCGTTTCTAGTCACAATTTCAGTTTGTTAGTCGCAGTTCTCAATCACATTAAAGCAAAAGTGAGGGCGGGAATTGCGGAAATGCATTGGTTAACTTCTAAGCATAATTTCTTGAATTGTTTGTATAGGCTTGGAAACTATATGATTGGATATGTCTGTTGTGTCATATTGTGTGTTATTTTGATGATTAGATTTATGATAATGATTTGTAGTGATGTAGTGGTATGAGATGATGCATTATAAGATGAGTTGGTTTAATATGATGGTTAATGTATGATGATATGAGATGAGATTATATGTTGGGAGTGCGAACATGGGATTTGTTTCATGACTCATGAAGGGCGAACATGGGATTTGTTTCGTGCCATGCTAAGCCGATGGGATTTCAGTTTAGCGATATTGATGATCGTGTATATGATTGACTATGATGATATAAGAAATGTGATTTAAATATTATAATGATGCTAGGTTGAATATATGTAGAAATGTTATGCTTGTTGGATGTATATCAAGAATGTGGAGTCTGATTCTATGCTATGCAATGATTGATGAATGTGAGTAGATTGTTGTCATTGCATTTCAGTGGGCAGTGTTGACCCTCTCACTGAGTAATTAATTACTCACCCCTATTTATTATTTATTTTTCTCAAGTTAGTTGTGTTTGTTATTGAAATTTTAAAAATTGCAGTTTTGAACCAAACCAAGAAGTCAACACGTTGACCGGACTGTGTGGCGAGTCTGGGTGTTACAACAACCACGGATACTCATTGATCGAGTAGGTTGAGAAAGGAGGCCACTCTTGAGAAGACTGCACCCTTAAAACAAATTATGAGCAATTTGTTTCGAACACTTGACAATCTATTCTTCTCGACAAAATAGTCTTCATCGAGTCTATGATTTTTTAAAATGAAAAATAGGTAAAAAGGTATCGATATCGGCTTGTTCTCTTAAAGAAAAAAGTATTGATATGGCTTTAACCGGAAATAACAAATAACTATGAAGATTAACTAACGTTATGACAAATATAATACTATTGATTTTTTAGGTAACACAAAAATACTATAATTCGATCTACAAATCTGAAAAATGGATATCCGATAAAAATATGGACCTGCTAGAAACCCGATCATTTATCTTTACTCGCATATTTACTAAAAAATCATGCACACATTTTTTTCTTCTGTAATCGCATAATAATTCTTTGATCCAAAACAAAATATTCTTTTACAAATAAGGAACAAATTATAAATATTTGCAACATATAATTCCAAAAAATATAAAATTACAAACTTCTAAAAGCTTATAATCTCATGTTGTAAAGTCATTTTAAAACAGTATAAAATAGAGTACATTCTTATATATTGGTGGTATTATAAAACATTTGTAAAACAGTATTTATGAAACGGGTAAAAGATTGAGTAACAGACGGGTATTAAAAAAACTAATACTTGACACTTGATCCCTACCCGTGAATAATAGAATTATAATACCCTTAACTCGACATTGAAGTCACATGCACTTTTTTGTTGAGACTTGAAACCAATACGGATAACAAGTATTAGTGCCTAGTCAATTTGTAGTCCACGTCTAAAAAACATACACATCATATATAGTACTAAAAATAGATAAATCATCATTTAGGCAACAAAGATAAATGATCACTTGTTAATACTTTGAGAGTCTATATATATGAATTGGTGGTTTCATACATATATTTATTTCATATATTTATGCAAAAAACCTTTCATGCCACTATTTTCGCAACTTAACTTTATATTTTTTAAAAATGCAAGTTAATTATGAGAAATCACAAGTAATAACATATGTATATTGAAAAAATTTACAGTCACTTATAATTGATTTTTATAATTATAAGAAAGGATATATTTAAAACACTTTATCGGGAAAGTTTCGTTTTAATATATATGTTGATCATAATTTTTAAATAATTGACGGTGGTAGTAACATGTTATATTGTGTATTACTTTCAGTTTTGTGGAATTAACCTGTATTTTCTTAGGATAAAAATAAAATAAAAATATGATGTTTTGAAAAGTTAATTTATGAGGAAACCCTAAAATAAATACTCCCTTTGTTCCAATATACAAGATCTTTTAAGCTTTTTTCTTTGTTCAATTTATAAGATTTTTTAAATTTTTTATGCATTTATATATTAATTTAATAATTTTAACTATTTAAATTCTGCAGTATTTTTTTCTATTGGTTGAATTTGGTTAAATTATAAAATATTTAATTATTGTTTTAATTTTTGTGTGTTTTAACCAAAAACTCTTATATGATGGAACAAAGGGAGTATAGTTTTCTTTTTGTTAAATTAAGAGGATTTGTTCATTCTTATTGGTTATAATTGGTGAAAAATTATATGGTGATAAACTGATAATACTGAGCTGCGTCATTAATTTTTTCATTATGGTGATACTGATATGCGTCACTAATCAAAATTGGCCAACTAACTCAGATAATGATACTTTAAAGATAATTGGCCAAAAATGGATATGGCTGCAAACTTAAGAGGATTGGCCTGCTTGTACTCGTGATCTGGTCTGCATATATAAATCTACTTTGTTAGGAAACTAGGATCCTTACCTCACCTAATACGGAGATGCGTCATCATATTCATTATCCATTATAATATAATCAAGAAAAAAAATTTGATTTAGAACCATACGGTCCATCCGTCCATCCATCCTGTGAGTTATATATATCTTAGATAGAACAAAAACAGAAATAAAGCAAAAACTGATACCTAACAAGATTTACAAGTAGTCCTACTTCAGTAACTTACCTGGTTAAAACTTCAAAAACGCATTGTACTTTTACCCAAAAAGACCGGGTAATTTTTTGTTTTTCTTGTATATTAGTAACAATATGACAATCTTTTTACCTTTTAAGAAATAAGATTCTTATATGAAGATTTTCGCTTTTACAAATAAAGATTTGAATTATACAATCTCGGGACGGGCAGGGCGATAAGAGGCGTCTTCAGCTTCAAGGCAATCCCAAACTTCTTTTCCAAATCCAACACCTGACCTTCGGGAATATTCCAGTCGAACGAATGTAACAGTGTTGCAAGAGTGTACAAAACCACCCTCTCAGCGAGTGCTACACCGACGCAAATTCTCCTTCCAGATCCAAATGGAAGAAACCTATAATCTGTTCCAGTAAAATCACAAGACTTATTATCAAGAAACCTCTCAGGACGAAACTCAGTCGGATTATCCCACACTTGTGGGTCTCTCTGAATAGACCAAACGTTGATGAAGGTCTTAGTATTCTTAGGGATGGTGTAGCCTCCCACAACCGAGGTTTCAGTTGGAAGATGAGGGACTAGCAAAGGAACGGTTGGATAAAGTCTAAGTGTTTCTTTCATAATGGCTACTACGTAAGGCAGTTTGGTGATGTGTGATTCTTCAACAATGTTATCTTTGCCTACAACATCGTCTAGCTCTTGTTGCGCTCTCTTCATCAACTCTGGGTTTCTTATTAGTTCGGCCATCGCAAACTCTATCGTGCTGGTTGTAGTATCTGTACCACCAACTACCATATCCTTCACATATATATAACAATCACATTGATTAAGTCAGTCCTCAAGAACAAGTAAATCGTAAAACTAATTAATCTACATAGTTTGCAAGAATATGCTAATATCCTCCGAAGTTTATATTCTAAAGTATAAAAAACTGAAACTATTGAATTACCACGAGTACTGCTTTGACATGGTTAAGTGTAACAGGAACCTCCGAGTCAGGTTCTTGCTCCTTTAACTTCATCAAATGTTGCAAAAAGTCTTTACATTCACCATCATTACCATCCTCACTTCTTAGTTCTTGCATCTGTTCGATGGCTCGATCAAGTATCGCATCAACCTCTCGAGCACACACATGCATCTTCTTCACAAGTCCTTGAAGATCAAATCTAGCTAGCAATGGGAAAAAATCAGAAACGTTAGCCACTCCCAAAAGCCTAATTGTTTCGGATATAATTCCTTTAAACTTTATTCCAACACTCTCCATTTCCTCAGCTTTCACCGAACCTCCCCATAACATATTCATCGTAAGATTAATCACCGTCATAAAGATCTGGTCTCCGACGTTTACCGGTGATTCTTCTTGACCTTTCTGGTACAAGTATCTCGTTCTTTCCCGCATTGCTTTGCGTCGGAGCTCGTAGAAAGAATCCAAAGTTTTGCGGTTAAGAAGCTTGAGAACGCAAAATTTTCTAAGCATTCTCCATTCGGCACCGTATGGTAACCAAACAAGGTCGAGACCGCCATAGGTAAGGGCTCGGCCTGTGAAAGGGGCGTCATGGTTTGAGAAATTGATGTCTTGGTCTTTCAAGATCTCTCAAGCTAGTGCTGGAGAGTTGACCACAACGGTTAGTTTTGTACCAAGATTGAGTTTGAATATTGGACCATGACTTTGAGCGAGGTTTGTTAAGTATGTGTGAAGATCCGGGTCAAGAAAGGGCAGGTTCCCGACGATAGGTAGCCCTCGAGGTCCAGGCGGTAGAGGTGGATGGGGAGAGCGTTTGAAGCGGTACCACAGAATCGATAAGATGGCGATGAGAACGATGATTGCGTAAGGTTTTACATCGATTAGTATTGTGTTGTCGGTGAATAGAGTTGAAATCGGAGACATGTTTTACAGCTATTTGTAAAAGTTATGGGATGGACTTGAGTTGAGGGCTTGAGGGTGTTATAAAAGGATAAATTGATAACATTTGAGCGGATAATATAATTTTCCTCGTTTTCCTTTTATCAAAATGTTGCTTGACAAAAAAAAAAAGTTTTAAGTTGATGTCACAAAAGAAAATTGGTAGTCATGAAAACAATAATATCTTTTTTTTTTAGTTCCTTGTCAAAGAAGAAAATTGACTCTAGGTACCACAATTTTGAATTGAAGTCATTAAAAAAAATCCATCTGGACCACAAGAAAAGATTTGAAAGACTATCACGATTTTTAGAAACTTAAACAACAATCCAAAAAAAATATATTTACCAGGTTGAGTCTCGTGCGTTGCAAGAGATTATTATATTAGTTTTTTTAGTTAAAAGTCATTATGGCTTAGTTAATGTTTTTTTTTAATTTTTTTCGAGAAACTTTACAAGGTGAAGATCATAGCAACAAAGTTATTTTTGGTTAGAAGTCATTAGGGCTTTTAAATTTCTTTTTTTTATTAATTATATAATTAATTTTAAATGATCAAATTATTCTTTTCTAAATTATGAACAAGTTAAAAAGATCGTTTAATAGTTTAAACATAATTATATAATTGATGTTTGTTTTATTGAATTTTAAATTGTATTTTAGTATTCTACAATTAAGACATGTTATTTTGTGATGTAACAAAAATGTAATACACTCACGGTGGAATTTATGACTTTAAAATAGAGTGTTAATATTTTGAGTTCCTTGGAGATCTTAAAGACAAGTTGAACATTGTCCTTCTTCATCTTAAGTGGCTTGCCTTTGTTTATTTCTAGGTCTTATATTACGATTTCCACATCAAATATTCTTGTTGCATTTAGATTGTGGTATTCGATTTCAAAAAAGACATTGAGTAGTTCATTTATTTACTTAAATTATTTTTGATTTAGTTATTATTCTAAACATCCTAAATAGAATACTTTAATGCAAAAAAAAAGATAACATAGATTTGGACAGGCTGCGGCCTCTCAATTGTTAGTCTATAAGAACGTTTTGGGTAGCTCTCTACTTTATTATATAAGATAGTGATTATCACAACTTTTTACGATTTGAAAGACCATAAATTTTTGTGCGTACACATAAGGAAACAATTTCAGATCCAAAAAAAATATATATTTATTGGAGGTACAATAAGATATTATAATTTTTTTTAAAACTAAAGTTGAGGAAAAACCAAAATTCTGTGGCCGAAATAATTTTAACAAAAGAAAATTAATAAACTTGTGACCGGAGTATACGTTGCAAAATTGATGCTAATTTGTGACTATTTGTCTTTTATAAATTACTGTCACTGAACAGTCTCAAAATGCGATTGTTTTGCGACTATAATGTTTCTATCGTAAATGTGCGACTGTTTTGCTTCTTCTATAAATTAAGTCGGGAACAGTCCTAAATGAATCGCTAAGTGGTCGCTATTTTTTGCGACTGAATATAGAGTCACAATTGGTAGTCGCTAAATGCAGGTTTTCTTGTAGTGCCCTCCATAATTTTTTAATGCAATTAGAGAAGAGAAAACCATAAGTTTTTTATGCAATGAAAAAGATTAGAGTTGAGCTCTATCAAGAATGCAAATTTAAGAATAGACAAACAACACTAGAGTCATATTTTACTAAATTTTCTTAGATATATATATATATATATATATATATATATTAGTTTATATTATTATTAATTATGCTATTATCTGATTATTTTATCGAATTATGTCATTTTTATATTGGCCTTGCTTAGAACCGGAAGAATTTATTAATTTATAAAGAATATTAATTTAAAGAGTATTAATTTATAGATGTTTTATTGTATTTTCAATTACACGTTATATATATATATATATATATATATATATATATTTTTAAATACAAATTAATCTTCAGAAATCAAAAGTACCTGATGATACTTATATATATTAGAAAAGTATTTAAGGTCACTTATAATAAATTTTTCAAAATTATAAGAGTGGATCTAGCTACAGTGAAAGCTTCGTTTTAATATAATGTTTATTAGTATAATTTTACAAAAATTGATGGGGATAAAGCTTGTGGTGCAGACTGATCATAAGACTTTGTAATTTTTACTCGATCAAAGGAAAGTACGATGGAGTATGGTTGTCTAGGTTGTTGCCTTATGACTTTGACATTGTGTATAAAACTGGAGTGGAGAACAAAGCTGCAGAAGGTTTATAACGAATAGTGCGTCCAATGGAGGGGTCTTACAATGCCTTATTACTGTCAATAACAATGCCATCAGACATACAAATGAAGGATTTCTATGTAGAAACAGAAACGGATCCTTTTATCAGAAGTATATACGATTTAGAAATGTAAAGATGGCGCTATGCTTAATTACTAAAGGATATGTAATGGTGAATGGGAGGTTATTCTACAAGAATCGCTCGGTTATTTCGCAGTCTTCTCAATTCATTGCACTAATCTTACATGAATGTCATGATAGCTTACAAGGTGGCCATTCTGGAGTACTGAAAACACTTAACCGAATTCAGAATACTATTCAGTGGGAACATAAGAGAGAGATAGACAATACAAAGGTATGTGGTTGAATGCAATATCTGTTATAAACCCAAAAATATTCAACCTTGTCTCCAACAGATTTATTACAGCCTATTCCTATTCGAAACAAAATCAGGAAAGACTTGTCCATGGACTTTATTGAATGATTACCCAAAAAAGGGTAATTTTTTTTGTCGTTGTATCTTAGTAACAATATAACAATCTTTTCCGTTTTTAGAAAACTTTAGAGATTTTAGCCATTATAAATAAAGATACAAATTGGACAACCTTGGAATGGGCAAGGCAACAAGAGGCGTCTTGAGCTTCAAGACAATCCCAAACTTCTCTTCCAATTCCACCACTTGTCCTTCCGGTATCTTCCAATCGAACGAATGTAATAATGTTGCGAGAGTGTACAAAACCATCCTCTCGGCGAGTGCTACACCAGCGCACATTCTCCTTCCAGATCCAAATGGAAGAAACCTATAATCTGTTCCACTGAAATCACAAGACTTATTATTAAGAAACCTCTCAGGACAAAACTCAGTCGGATTATCCCACGTATTTTGGTCTCTCTGAATACACCAAGCGTTGATGAAGATCTTAGTGTTTTTAGGGATGGTGTAGCCACCCACAACAGCGGTTTCAGTGGGACAATGAGGGACAAGCAAAGGAATGGTTGGATAAAGTCTAAGTGTTTCTTTCATAATGGCTACTATGTAAGGAAGTCTAGTGATGTGTGATTCTTCAACGATATTGTCTTTGCCTACAACTTCGTCTAGCTCTTGTTGCGCTCTCTTCATCAACTCTGGGTTTCTTATTAGTTCGGCCATGGCAAACTCTATCGTGTTGGTTGATGTATCTGTACCACCAATTACCATATCCTTCACATATATATAAAAATCACATTGATTAAGTCAGTCCTCAAGAAAAAACAAACAGCTTGTCTTTTTGTATCCGAAGATCTTAAGACTAACCCACATTTTAAAAAAGAAAAGTTTACACCCTTAAGACTAATCTACATTGTTTGCAAGAATATGATATCCTCCAAAGTATAAAAACTGAAATTATTTCATTACCACGAGCACGGCTTTGACATGGTTAACCGTAACAGGAACCTCCGAGTCAGCTTCTTGCTCCTTTAACTTCATCAAATGTTGCAAAAAGTCTTTACATTCACCATCATCACCATCCTTACTTCTTAGTCTTTGCATCTGCTCAATGGCTCGATCAAGTATTGCATCGACCCCTCTAGAACACACATGCATCTTCTTCACAAGACCTTGAAGATCGAATCTAGCTAACATTGGGAAAAAATCAGAAATATTAGGCTCACCCAAAAGCCTAATTATCTCAGAAATCACTCCTTTAAACTCTGTTCCAACACTCTCCATTTCCTCTGCGTTCACCGAACCTCCCAATAACATATTCATCGTAAGATTCATCATCGCCAAAAAGAGCTGGTCTCCGACGTTCACGAGTGATTCTTCTTGACCTTTCTGGTACAAATACCTCGTTGTTTCCCGGATTTCTTTGCGTCGGAGCTCGTAGAAAGAATCCAAAGTTTTGCGGTTAAGAAGCTTGAGAACGCAAACTTTTCTAAGCATTCTATATTCGGCACCGTATGGTAACCAAACAAGGTCGAGACCGCCATAAGTATAGGCTCGCGCCGTGAGAGGAACATCACGGTTTGAGAAATTGTTGTCTTGATCTTTCAAGATCTCTTGAGCTAGTGCTGGAGAGTTGACCACAATGGTTAGTTTTGAACCAAGATTGAGTTTGAAGATTGGACCATGAATTTGAGCGAGTTTTGTGAAGTATGTGTGAAGGTCCGGGTCAAGAAACGGGAGGTTTCCGACGATAGGAAGCCCTAGCGGTCCAGGCGGTAGAGGCGGATGCGGCGAGCGTTTGAATAGATACCATAAAATCGATAAGATGGCGATGAGAACGGGAATTGCGTAAGGTTGAACATTGATTAGTATTGTGTTTTCAGTGAAAAGAGTTAAAATCGGAGACATGTTTTACAGCTGTTTGTAGAAGTTATGAGATGGACTTGAGTTGTTGTCCGTTAATGGTATTTTAATCTTCACTGAGTGGAGAACTCAAGAGTCTCAAGAGGGAATAATAAACTGATAACATTTGAGCGGATGATATAATTTTCCTTGTTTTTAATGATAATTTATCTCTAGGGACCAAAATTTAGTCATTCAAACGAAAAACAAAATCCATTTGGACCACAAAATTGTGTACTAAGATTGATTGAAAGACTATCTTAAGTATGATTGATTGTAAGGAACGTAACAACAATCGTCATAATCTTTTGTGTACATCGCAAAATACATTTTCGTAAATAGACATGGCCCGCGCATCATGTGAGTTATATATCGAGTGATACGCAACAAAATTTAGTAAATCGAGTGGTTCAATAATTTTTTTTTTTTAACAGCTAATAATTTTTTTTTACAAACTTATATGACGTACAAAAACTTTAAAAAGGCAACATACTTATCCCAAAAAAAGGTGATTATTTTACTGTATACTAGGATTATCGTAGCACGGGTCTTTTTTAATATATTATCTTGGATTTTAATATTATGAGATTATCACTCTATTACAAGTATTAATTTGTTACATTGGCAATGATATTTCTGGGGAATAAATACAAACATTGACAATGTATTATCCACTTTTTTCAAATGTAAATTGGGGTTTTTTAAAAAAAGGTTAAAAACATAATATTTTTAATATATATATATATACAGGGAAAATTTCCGAAAAAATGCCAACTATTTAATATTTGCCAGAAAAAATATGAATTTTTTCCGTTGTCAGAAAAATACGCAGACTATTGTTTAGTTGATAAAAAATACACGAACTATTATTTTTTCCAATTTCTCCTCGTCTCCATTATGACCGTTAACGGCATTGTGACGGTGTTACTATTTAAAAAAAATCAAGAAAAAAACACAAATTGCCAGAAAAATATATGAACTTTTTTTCTTTGTTAGAAAAATACATAATTTTCTATTTCTTATTTTTCCATTAACAATGTTAGAAATCATAACTCATAATTGTCTCTTGAACATCATACAAGTTTTCACTACTATTTAGGATAACTAAATTCAAGAACAAAAATACACAATTAGATTAATCGATTTTCAAATTTCTCAATTAGTATTGTTTTTGCATAAATAAATGGTGAATCTGGTTAGGTTGCAAGAGTTGATGTCCCACAAAATGGCTATAATCTACTATCTCGATCAAGTTTGCGTACACCATTCTATTTGATGATTTACACTAGATATAAGCATCATAAAAAGTACTAAATGAAGGAGATGAATATTTTATGAAAGGTCTACAAAGATCTACAAAGGTGGAAATCTCATGAAATTTTAAAGTTTAAGTGTTGATGAAGTTTCAAAATTTGTAACGTCAGTATAAATCCAAAAATAACACTAATTGAGAAATTGGAAATCGATTAATATAATTGTGTATTTTTGTTCTTGAATTTAGTTATCATAAATAATAGTGAAAACTTGTATGAAGTTCAAGAGAGCAGAGAAAATTATGAGTTATGATTTCTAACATTGTTAATGGAAAAATAAGAAATATAAATTATGTATTTTTCAGGCAAAGAAAAAAAGTTCATGTATTTTTCTGGCAAAAAATGAATAGTTTGTGTTTTTTTTCTGGAATTTTTCTTAAAAATAGTAACACTGTCACAAAGCCGTTAACGGTCGTAACAGAGATGAGAAAAATTGGAAAAAAATAATAGTTCGTGTATTTTTTTTATCAACTAAAAAATAGTCTGTATATTGTTCTAGCAACGAAAAGAGTTCATGTTTTTTCTGGCAAATATTAAATATTTGGCATTTTTTTTTGGGAATTTTTCCTATATATATATAGTCAGTTACCTATAAGAAGTGTAACCACCATTTACAAAAAAAATTTGCTAAGAATTTTGTTCCGAATTTGTTTTATCGAATTTATGAACTTAAAATTTGAAACTAATCTTACTTACTGTAGGTGTCTTTTTATCGAGAAAAGCATCAGTTACTCTTATTTTTTGATAATTGTCTGTTTACAGATAGGCATCAATTATTCTTCTAGTGTTCATTACCATAAACCTGTTGGATAAACTTCAACAAGAGTTTAAAGCACAATCCTTACCAAGGAAGATAAGGACAAAAGAGGCTTAGGACAATTCCTTAAAGGATTAGGAGTTAGTTAGTCCAAATAGAATTAGGAGATTAAGTTCTATATATATCTTTGATTGAGGTGTGATCAAGATATAAGAAGAGAGCAAACATTGTTTAGTTTTTGAGAGGATATTTTTCTAAGCAATAATATAAGAGAAGGTTTTCTTATAATTTCAAAATCTTTTCTATCTTATATTTGGTTACAGAGCTTCTAGGTTCAATCGATCAAAGTAGTGTTTCGATTACAGAAGTTTTGAACATCGAACCACAACTATGGGTGAAATAGTTGAGTCCTCACGTCCGAAGGAGCTGGAGAATGGGATCTCTCTGCAGTGTCCTCTTTTGACTTCAACAAACTACACGGTATGGTCCATGAGGATGAGGATCATGCTGCGTATTCAGAAAGTATGGGAAACAATAGAACCAGGATCAACTGATCAAGAGAAGAACGACATCGCTACTGCTCTGTTATTTCAGTCGATTCCAGAATCACTTACCATGCAGGTTGGTAACTTGAGCACTCCTAAAGCGATTTGGAACTCAATCCAGTCTAGGAATCTTGGAGCTGAACGTGTCAAGGAGGCTCGTTTGCAGACACTCATGTCAGAATTTGAGAAGTTACGAATGACGGAGAGTGATAAGGTCGACGTTTTTGCTGGAAAATTGTCGGAGATCGCAACCAAGGCAGGAGCACTTGGTGAAGTCATTGAAGAACCAAGACTTGTGAAAAAGTTCTTGAATAGTCTACCTAGAAGCAAGTTTATACATATGGTAGCTTCGCTTGAACAAGTTCTCAACCTCAACACCACAAGCTTCGAAGATATAGTAGGAAGATTAAAAGCGTTTGAGGAAAGAATTGCAGGAGAAGGACTTCCTGAAGAAAATCAAACGAAGCTAATGTTCTCCAATTCGGAACAGTATCAAACAAACTATAACAATGGAAATAATAGCTTTCGAGGCAGAGGACGTGGTAGAGGGAGAGGCTATGGAGGAAGAGGTTACAGAGGAAGAGGTAGAGGAAGAAACAATTCACAGTACAACAATCAGTACAACACACAGGATCAATCAAATACTGAACATAACAAAACACAAGACACGAAGGAGAAGACTATTATTTGTTTCTACTATGACAAACCGGGTCATTATGCTTCACAGTGTCCGGAGAAGAGTCAGAGGAATCAAGAGGCTAACAAAATCGAGACCAAACAGAGGAAGCAGACAAAGCCTTGTTCTTACACGAGATTGTCTACTTGAATGAAGAAAGGGTTATCCCAAGAAACTACACCAAGGAGGATGGGATGTGGTATTTAGACAATGGAGCTAGTAATCATATGACAGGTCATAAGGATTACTTTTCTGAGCTCAATGAGAACATTGGAGGAAAGATAAAGTTTGGAGATGGATCTTGTGTGGAAATAAGAAGTAAAGGCTCAATAATTTTTCAAAGCAAAGGTGAGGAACAGGTTTTAGTGAATGATATCTACTACATTCCTGACCTCAAGAGCAATATCTTGAGCCTAGGACAGGCTACAGAAGTTGGCTGTGATGTGCGAATGAGAGAGAATTGGTTGACAGTTCGCGATCCAAATGACAAACTGTTGGTGAGAGTTCTGAGATCAACTAATAGACTGTACAAAATCAGTCTTAAGGTGGGAAGACCAGTTTGTTTAAATTCTCGTATCGAGGATGAAACTTGGAGGTGGCATGCTAGGCTTGGCCACATTAACTTTAAAGCTTTGAAAGCTATGTCAACACAAAAGATGGTTCATGGCTTGTCAGAGATTAAAGAAGAGAAGAAGTTGTGTGAATCGTGTCTTGTTGGGAAGCAAACACGACAGTCGTTTCCAAAAGCCACATGTATCGAGCTTCTAAGCCATTAGAGCTTCTTCATGCTGATCTGTGCGGGCCTATAACACCTGCAACCTTAGCACATAACAGATATATATTTGTTATTGTGGATGATTTTTCAAGATATATGTGGTCTGTCTTGATAAAAGAGAAAAGTGATGCATTTGGGAGCTTTAAGGCGTTCAAGAGTAGTGTGGAGAAGGAACTGGGAAAAGAAATCATTACTCTTAGAACAGACAGAGGTGGTGAATTCACCTCAAACGAGTTTAATGTCTTCTGTGAATCAGCTGGGATAAAAAGACATCTGACAGCTCCGTATACTCCACAGCAGAATGGCGTAGTGGAGAGGAGAAATAGGACTCTCATGGAGATGACAAGGAGCATTCTCAAGGCCATGGAGGTTCCAAACTACTTGTGGGGAGAAGGGGTTCGTCACAGTACGTATGTGATCAACAGGATACCCACTAAGGCACTAAACAACATTACTCCGTATGAATGTTTGCGAGAGAGAAAGCCAAACATTGATCACCTGAGAGTGTTTGGGTGTATAGCTTATGCTAAAGCTGATACTGCAGGTCTTAAGAAGTTGGATGACCGTTCGCAGTCGTTAGTTCACCTTGGTATCGAACCTGGATCCAAGGCATATCAACTGTACAACCCGACAACTAGAAGAATTGTAGTCAGCAGAGATGTTGTTTTTGATGAGAAAAACAAATGGAGCTGGAACAGAGCAGAGATCAGAGATAACAGAGAACCAGGGATGTTTCTTATGCAATGGGGAAACATAGAGGATGCTGGAAAAGGACCAATATCAACGAACTCTGCAGAACGAGATCATAGTGATGAAAACAGAGCAGAATCAGAGGATGATTTAACTCGAGAAGAAAGAATTGAAAACAGAGTTGAAGACGAGGCCATTGTTACTCAAGAGAACCAACAAACAACTTTAAGAAGATCAGAACGACAGGTTAAGAAACCAAAACGGTTTGAGGATTATGTTTTACTTGCTGAAATTGAAAGTGAGATAATGCTTTTGATGATAAATGATGAGCCACGTTTTTATGCGGAAGCCAAAGGAATGCAAGTCTGGAGATTAGCTTGCAAGGATGAGATTGATTCTATCAACAAGAATAAGACTTGGTTTCTTGTCGATAGACCACAGGGTGTGAAAGTAATTGGCCTCAAATGGGTTTTTAAAGTCAAAAGAAATGCAGACGGGACAGTAAACAAATACAAGGCGAGGCTTGTAGCTAAAGGTTATGTTCAAGAAAGTGGAGTTGATTATGAAGAAGCTTTTGCTCCTGTCGCACGTATGGAGACTATAAGGATGTTAATTGGTATGGCTGCATCAGATGGGTGGGAGATCCATCACCTTGACGTGAAAACGGCTTTCTTACATGGAGAGTTGAAAGAAGACGTTTATGTCGAACAACCTGAAGGATTTGAGATCAAGGGGGAAGAACATAGAGTTTACAAGCTGACAAAAGCTCTATACGGTCTAAGGCAAGCTCCACGAGCCTGGAACACTAAGTTGGATCAAATTCTGAAAGAATTGGGTTTCAAGAGGTGTTTGAAAGAGACTGCAGTGTATCGAAAAGAGAAGGGTAGAGATCTATTGATTGTTGCCATGTACGTTGATGATTTGTTCATCACGGGAAATATTCTCAGATCAATTGAGGAGTTTAAAGCTGGGATGTCATCAAAGTTCGAGATGTCTGATCTCAGTAAGCTCACTTACTATCTCGGTATAGAAGTGCATCAAGGGATTGATGGTATAACTATCAAGCAAGAAGGTTATGCACAGAGGATTTTAAGAGAAGCAGGACTTGAAAGCTGCAACTCGAATGTGATTCCAATGGAGTTCGGGTTACAGGTCTCTAAATCTCTTGATGAAGCAGAGATAGATCCAACTCGGTTTAGGAGGAATGTTGGTTGCTTGAGATATCTTTTGCACACTCGTCCTGACTTGTCTTTTGCGGTGAGTGTTGTAAGCAGGTACATGCAGAGTCCAAGGAAGCCTCATGGAGAAATCATCAAGCAAATCCTGCGATATCTCAGAGGAACAACATCTTACGGTCTCAAGTACAAACGTGGAGGCAGGAAGGAGATTGTTGGCTTTAGCGACAGCAGCCACAACATTGATCAAGACGATGGGAGAAGTACTACAGGGCATTTGTTTCTTTTTGGTGAAACTCCGATCACATGGTGTACAAGGAAGCAAGACACGGTTGCTATGTCTTCATGTGAGGCTGAATTCATGGCAGTTACAGAAGGAGCCAAACAAGCTTTGTTTCTGCAGGATTTGTTTAGTGAGGTTACAGGAAAGAAGGAAGCTCAAATCATGATGTATGTTGATAATAAGTCTGCAATTGCACTTGCAAAGAACCCAGTGTTTCATGGGAAGAGCAAACACATACATAAGAGGTACTACTTTGTGCGAGAATGTATTGAGAGGGAGCTCATCCGTGTGGAGCATGTACCAGGAGTGGAACAAAAGGCTGACATTCTCACCAAGGCACTGGCTAGAGTAAAATTTGCAGAAATGAGAAGCTTGATAGGAATTCATGAAGTGAAGAAGGAAAACTTGAAGTTTAAGGGGGAAAATGTTGGATAAACTTCAAGAGTTTAAACCACAGTCCTTACCAAGGAAGATAAGGACAAAAGAGGTTTAGGACAATTCCTTAAAGGATTAGGAGTTAGTTAGTCCAAATAGAATTAGGAGATTAAGTTCTATATATATCTTTGATTGAGGTGTGATCAAGATATAAGAAGAGAGCAAACATTGTTTAGTTTTTGAGAGAATATTTTTCTAAGCAATAATATAAGAGAAGGTTTTCTTATAATTTCAAAGTCTTTTCTATCTTATAAAACCTACTTGCTTGCTTACTCTGATTTTAAACTTGAGTTCGTCCATTTAGATTCCTTACTTATCCATGACTAATTATCTATTATGAAGATGATTGATTTCTTGATCATTTGATTCTTCTTCTTATATGTTACTTTGTATATTTTTTGTTTACACGGTTTACTTTTGCAGTACATCAGTGATCCATCACACATTCTGTTAGGTACATCGTGTTATGACACTCTTTTTCATTTTTTGTTGTATAATGAATTAGCTCATGGTATCTTTATCTGACATTATAGACATATGACATCTGAAGAGATCGATCGAGGAACATGATAAAAATATATATATATATATATATATATATATATATATATATATTTAGAAACTCGATCCTCCAATTATAAAAAGCAAAATATTTGAGATGCATGTTAGATTTTCATTATAAACCAATGTACCAAGAAATATTGTAGGTATGCATGCTTAACTTTAATATTGTAAAATTTAGAGATACAATATATGTTCCCAATGAGTAATCGACATTCTGTTGTTTACAATTTACATCATCCTTAGAACAAAATTAGCTACAAGCCACCGTTAAAATTCCCTTCGGGTTGATTTTTCGAAATTTTCTCTTTATAGAAGGTTTGTCTCTCTCTAGAATTTTTCTCATTCGTGTCAATGGACATAATTGTTGTTAAAGTTAGTTTCCATGTCTCTATGCAATCTTTTTTTTATAAACAAAAGCAAAATTAGGATTAGTTTTTTTTTTATAGTCTTAGGTTACATATTTAAACATTTAGGACTCTCTCATATGTTACATATCTAAATAATTTAATACACTAAATGTAAAAAACGTATGTGGTGTAATTGTTACTCCAACTTAGTCCAATAAAAAATAAGAGAATAGTAATTAAGGATAAATTGGAGACAATACTAAATTGAGAAATTTTAAATTATCAAAATTCCTAGACATAGAAATAGAAAATATTGAGTTGTAATTTGTTAAAATTTTGAAATATTATGTAATATGTTTTGTTTGAGTTAATTATTAGATTGAAATAAATTTAATTAGCAAAATGTAATGTGTGAGAATAAATGAGAGTAATCAAATTATGAATAAAATGGAGAAAACAACAGAAAAATATCAAAGGACAAATTATAAAAAATTATGAAAAAATATTTGGTATGTAATTTTTTTGTAATATATTCTTCTAAAATTAATGACAAAACTATTAATATATTAAAAAACAAAGCTGAATTAATCAAATATAAGATGACAAGTGTCATTCAAAAGAGGATGCCAAATGTCGCAAATGTTAGCAAAAGTTAGGAAAAATCTTCTCATATTATATAAAACTAGGATAGTACTTGTGCTACGATGCGGAGTTATTTTTATTTTAATTATTTTAAAGATAATTGGTATATGTTGTTTGCAATAATAATTAAAAAAATTAAAGCATGTGTTGATTGATTATCATTTTTGATTTGTTATTTACCTTAGAAACATGATTTCTCAACATTAAAAAATATATATATATAAATACTAAAATACTCTAGGATCGCAAAAGACCAAAACCATATCATATAAATCTCATAATGAAATTTTCTGAAACATAATCCGCCTCAAACCCAAACCAAAAATTATTTCAATATCCACCTCTGTCGCACATCATAGTTATACTTATGTGGCATTAAAACTACGAGTAAATAAAAATGAAGAAAAATGTCTCACCTATCGGTTCCTAGTTTCAATCTCTTCATCAAAGAAACATCTTCATTATTTTTGCTACATCATGAAGCATTTCGAACAAAGATATGTACTTTACTCTTGTGGTCTTTTAGTATACAGTTTCGTATTTGTAAAACTCTAACATCTCTTCTTCCAAAACAAAGATATGTACTTTACTGTAGTGGAATTTTAGTCTGCAGCTTAGTATATGTAAAACTCTAACATCTTTTCTTCCAAAGGATGAGTCTTGTCTACAATCACAAGTTAACCGCAACTTCTTTATCTTCCATCACAGCTTTTTTAGTCAGCATTGTCTCCATTTGTCTATAAATCTCATAATGAAATTCTCTGAAACATAACCCGCCTCAAACCCAAACTAAAAAATATTTCAATATCCATCTCTGTCGCACATCATAGTTATACTTATGTAGCATTAAAAGTACGAGTAAATAAAAATGAAGAAAAATGTTTCACCTATCAGTTCCTAGTTTCAATCTCTTCATCAAAGAAACATCTTCATTATTCTTGCTCCATTGTGAAGAATTTCGAACAAGGATATGTACTTTACTCTTGTGGTCTTTTAGTCTGCAGTTTAGTATTTGTAAAACTATAACATCTCTTCTTCTAAAACAAAGATATGTACTTTACTCTAGTGGTCTTTTAGTTTGCAGTTTAGTATTTGTAAAACTCTAACATCTCTACTTCCAAAGGATGGGTCTTTGAAACATATCTTTTTGTGTGGTGAAATGATGGTAGTGATGATGAATGATCAGGTGGAATGCAAGGTGTTTCAATTACCCTTATGTAATTGTAGCATAAAGGATGTCAAACCATAATGCGTGTGATGCAAGCAATCAGGATGTGAACACTAATTTAAGTCAAGCCAAATATGAAAATGGTTTTGAACTAACAACCTAATGACAATAATGAAATGCAGAATGTAAAACTACTAAGACAAGAGAAAAAATGCAAGTGAACAGTATAAACAAAGCAGTAATGATTCTAAGCAGGAGCAAGAACTACACTACTACAATGCAATGAATGAAACATGATCAAACAGGATTGAATGCAATGAAACAGAAATGAAACAAGAAAGATGCAGAACATAAACAAGAACTCTGGAAGGAGCTCGAGCAAGCACTCGATCGTATGCTCTATCGAGTGGCAGGTCGAGTGACTTGATACGAAGAACAGAACCAAATTTGACAATCAAAACAGAGCCAATTGCAAGCAAATCAAACAGGAAGCGAATAACAATAATCAAACGGAGAAATCAATAAAAAAAGAAGGCTCCTACGGATGGATTCATGGGCTGGACTCAAGCTATAATTACCTAAACTGATCAACAAACCTCAGGTGGTGAAGTGATGGTAGTGATGATGAATGATCAGGTGGAATGCAAGGTGTTTCAATTACCCTTATGTAATTGTAGCATAAAGGATGTCAATCCATAATGCGTGTGATGCAAGCAATCAGGATGTGAACACTAATTTAAGTCAAGCAAATATGAAAATGGTTTTGAACTAACAACCTAATGACAATAATGAAATGCAGAATGTAAAACTAATAAGACAAGAGAAAAAATGCAAGTGAACAGTATAAACAAAGCAGTAATGATTCTAAGCAGGAGCAAGAACTACACTACTACAATGCAATGAATGAAACATGATCAAACAGGATTGAATGCAATGAAACAGAAATGAAACAAGAAAGATGCAGAACATAAACAAGAACTCTGGAAGGAGCTCGAGCAAGCACTCGATCGTATGCTCTATCGAGTGGCAGGTCGAGTGACTTGATACGAAGAACAGAACCAAATTTGACAATCAAAACAGAGCCAATTGCAAGCAAATCAAACAGGAAGCGAATAACAATAATCAAACGGAGAAATCAATAAAAAAAGAAGGCTCCTACGGATGGATTCATGGGCTGGACTCAAGCTATAATTACCTAAACTGATCAACAAACCTCAGGTGGTGAAGTGATGGTAGTGATGATGAATGATCAGGTGGAATGCAAGGTGTTTCAATTACCCTTATGTAATTGTAGCATAAAGGATGTCAATCCATAATGCGTGTGATGCAAGCAATCAGGATGTGAACACTAATTTAAGTCAAGCAAATATGAAAATGGTTTTGAACTAACAACCTAATGACAATAATGAAATGCAGAATGTAAAACTAATAAGACAAGAGAAAAAATGCAAGTGAACAGTATAAACAAAGCAGTAATGATTCTAAGCAGGAGCAAGAACTACACTACTACAATGCATTGAATGAAACATGATCAAATAGGATTGAATGCAATGAAACAGAAATGAAACAAGAAAGATGCAGAACATAAACAAGAACTCTGGAAGGAGCTCGAGCAAGCACTCGATCGTATGCTCTATCGAGTGGCAGGTCGAGTGACTTGATACGAAGAACACAACCAAATTTGACAATCAAAACAGAGCCAATTGCAAGCAAATCAAACAGGAAGCAAATAACAGTAATCAAACAGAGAAATCAATAAACAAAGAAGGCTCCTAGGGATGGATTCATGGGCTGGACTCAAGCTATAATTACCTAAACTGATCAACAAACCTCAGTCAACAATGAGCTATCTCTAGACAATGATCTCATAAACTTACTAATCCATTCTCATGACAATAGCAATCAAGTTTAGATACTCCTAGACCTAGTTCTCACTAGCTAAGACATATAAAAACAGGCATTAAAGATCCAGATCATTACATGTCAAAAATCACCTTAAACAACCAAACTCTTAGGTTAAGCATGATAATCTCTAGCATTAGCTTTATCTAACAACTTAAACATTGATATGATGATAAGAAGCTTAAGATCTATCCTTGCCCTCTCAGATATAAGAACAGTATAGAGCACATCTAATCTAAAAGAGACATTTAAACAATCAAGCTTGATCAGTTAAACAACCATAACTCTTATCCAGCCTTATCCATCCCTAAGATCCTAACACACTACTCAGATTGACTAAACATGATGAACAAAATCATAAACCCAGAAATTAATGAAACTTGCATCATTAGAAAAATAAGACAAAGATCTACAATATTGAAGAAAGAAACAAACACAAATTCTTAATACTTTGAAAGTTATGGAACCAACAAGTATCAAAAATCTAGAAGAGATAAAAGTGGCTAATGATCTAAACAAAAAGTAAATATTTCCAAGAGAATAAAACTAGGTTTTTCAGATATTTTCTCCCTAAAAGTGGCTTCCTGGCGGCCATAGAATACATTGGGTTTATATAGGAGGGATGGGAAACTCTAAAATGGCTAGAAAACAAAATAGAGAGGTGGCTCGGTCAGCTCGACCATGTGCTCGGTCGAGTGCATGGTCGAGTGACCTCTTCTTGCGTTTCTTCCACGGGTCGAGTCCCTCTCCTCACATGGTCGAGTGTCTGGTCGAGTGTGGTGGTCGAGTGGACTTCTGGACCTTGGTTCTCTTCTGCTCTAGCTCCTTTGTCTGCTTCACTTACTAGCTCTATTCCCCCTTAGCACCTTTCCATGCTCCTTGGGGTCCAAATCACTTGTTTATGCTAGAAACCATGCAAATGCTATGCAATTCTACTCTAATGCACAAACAGTCCTTAAACTACTCAATAATGACCAAACTAGCTAGTAAATCATGCAAAATGTGTAAATAAACTAAGGTAAAACATGGTGTAGTATATGAACATCAACACCCCCAAACTTAGTCTTTGCTTGCCCTCAAGCAAATAAACAAGACAAAAGAAGGAAAGTGAGGTTTGAAAGTGGGATCTCAGCTCCTAAAGCGTGATAATAAACTAGCTAGAATCAATGTCCAAGTTACTAGTACTATGATGCAAGGTGAATGAGCTTTACTTAAAGACTTTAGACAAACCTATCACAACCTTAACTGATTCAAGCCTTAGACATCCAAATGCATTCAGTTCAACTATTTCCTTTAACATTCATTAAACAAGAACATGAATCAACTTATGCAATGCTTAAACTCATTTGGAGACAATAATGGTCTCTCTTGAGAGTGGGGCTTATCAATATCAAGGTTCTCTCATAAAAAATGGATTGAGCTTTAGAAGAATGCTAAAGGTAAGAACACTTAGACAATACAAGAACAAAACCTTGTCTACCCAAAAGTACCCAAAATGTTTGATCCTAACATTCTAATCCCAAATTGTCCTAGTTCTATCCTTTAGCTTCGTCACTTCTCTTTTACCCTTTTCTCTTTTGTTTTTAAGCCTTAGGAGAGGTTTCTTATTTGAATCATCTATTGGAATGGGGGTTTCTTTCTTATTTGCTATGGTTTCCTTTTCTTCTTACTCTTTAAGACATAAAAGCTTTTTTCTATACTCTTATTTTCTTTCTTTCTTTTCATTGATTAGAACCATCTTCATCAATCTTATACTTCCCATTCTTTCACTAGAGCTTAAATTTACTTAAACACATATTCCTCCCAAAGACTTTACCCTTGTCTTTCTCTTTTCCTCTTTTCTATTCTTTCTTTAAACAAACCAAGTCCCAAACCCAAAAAGTAAACCACCTAGTCCTATCTAGTTTGAAAATTGCAAACTAGAACTACACAAAGCTTTACTCTTGTCAGCTCAAACCTAACATTTTCTACCAAGCTCAATCCCAAAAAGGCCTCACACACAAAAGAATTAACATGGCTTGAAAGAAGGGTTGGTTAAGGGTGGGGGAAACTGATTTTAATGATTAAATCAGCTACTTGGATCAACAAGAGTGGTAAAAAGGAGAAAGATGATCCAAATATGTATATGGTATCCATGAGTTTAAAGCAATGCACAAACTGATAATTAAAAGTCAATATTAGGTTCTTATAAGTAGGAAATGGCATCAAATCACAACATGCTTCAACTTAGACCAGAATGTAATATATGAATTCAAGACCTGGTTCAATCTTATGTTTCTAGCTACTCAACTAGCATCAAAGTACTATTAACTTGGGCATTGATCCTAGTTTAGTGAATTTAAACAAGCTAACAAGGCAAAACTCATCATAGATCCCTAATGCAAAATATGAAACATGCTAACAATATCCTAATATGCAATGCAAACTACATGAACACTCTTTTTTTTATGAAGATTTTTTCAAAATTTTTGATTTTTTTTTTGGCTTTTTCTATGCCTTAGATGAAATGCAAATACAAACATGATTATGCTAAAAATTTGAAATAAGAAAACAAAACACAACATCAAATACTGTCTCAAACCCTCCCCCAAACTTAAATTACACATTCCTTTGTGTAAGAGAAATTTGAAAGAGGATTCAAGACTCAAAATAAAACAAAACAAGAAATGTGGTATTTATAATGGAATAGGTGATGTTGGTACCTTATGGGTTGTGGAAGAAGCTATCTACAGCCTCACTCATGCTGCCATATGTGTAGTTGGAGCTTGGAGCTTGAAGTTGGCTTGCTGAAGGAAAAGCAGGGAACTCGACTATAGCCCTCGATTGGGACTCGGTCAAGTGCTCGGTCGAGTGGCTCATTTGAGTGGGTGGTGGTGGGTAGAATTGATGTCCTTGCTGCCCATAGTAGTGTTGCATGAGGGCTGGGTCTATGAATTACTGAGGTGGGTAGGGAGGGTAAACTTGGACATAGGGATAGCCTAGATAGCCTGATGGAGCTGGAAAACCATAGGGAGGTATGGGCAGGTACTCGTCCGAGTGCATTGGGGGTGCTCGGTCGAGTGGCTGCTCGAGTGCACCGGTCGAGTGCCTCGGAAACTGCTGCTCTGCGCGAATTGGACCTCCTCTCCTCTGAGTTGGCTCATAAGATGAGGCTCTTGCTGGTTCAGCCGGATTTTCAGCCCTAGTCAATGCTCTGGTTGAGCTACTCCTCCTCAAATGATCAGTTGGTGCTGGGGATGAATTTCCACTCTTCAATTCAGCAATTTCTTTCTTTAAACCCTTTGTGGACTTAGTCATCTTCCCCATCTTCTTCTTTAATTTTCCCATGGTGCATTTCCTTGGCTAGAATGAGAGTAGAAGTGAGGTATTGGATGTCAATCCACCTTGGCTTGGTCTTCTCACCTTGAAGTGGTACATTGGCAGCTACAAGGATTGGAGTGATGATGCCTCCAATGGTTAGAACTCCAATTGAGCATCTCTTGTGTAGTTTGGTAACCCAACTTCTATAGTAAGTCAATTGGTCAATTAGGAGCATGACAAAATCTGTTGCCACACTACTCCCAAGGATAATGGTCCCATCTCTTGCTGTTGTGATGATGCCATAGAGTGCTACATCAATCATCTTAAGCTCTCCCTCATTCAAGTTTCCAGTCTCCTTCCTAGCAAAGAATGTGTTTGCTAAGGCCTTGTGGAAGTACCTTAGGACTGGACTCCTAATCTTTGAGCTCTTGGTCTTGGAAGAAGAATAGATCTTGTTATCTCTAATGGTTTCCCAAACTGCATAGAGTTCTTCCTTAGGTATGACCATGTTCTCCTCACTTCCAACTTCAAACCCATAGAGTGTAGCTAGCTCCTTGAGTGACAGCTCATACTTTTTCCCATTGATGGTGAAAACAATGTAAGCAACTCCTTTCTCTTGATCTATCCTTGTGAAGAAATGCAATTGGATGGTGGCTAAGAACTCAAAGCTTTCTTCTCTATAACCTTCCATGTGCATCCCCATGAATCTTCTTAGATTGCACTTCTCAAAGAGAAACTAAATGATATGTATATATTTTACACATTTTCATGATGCATTTGTCATTCATTTTGTTCTCTTAACTCATTGCTTTATATTGTTTTTAGTCTCTTTTGCTCAACATGCATATCTAGGTAGTCTTTGCATTGGTCTTGCATACATCTTGAATTTTGGAGTTGTTTCAGGTGTTTTAGGAGGTGTCCAAACCATCAAATGCAAATAAGGATCAGGAGAGCAGTTAAGGGACTCGATCTACACTACCCAGCGATGCAAGCTTCCACGTCCTTGATCGAGTCGAGTGAAGCTTTTACTTTAGGATTCAGCTTTCGACGTCTTCATCAAAGTTGTAGAGAATTGAGTCATCTTTCCAATGCAGTTTATTGCAAACCAATCGGAGTCATGGTTCATGAGTTATCTCCGTTTTAGTGGACGCATGTACGTTCAGAAATCCGACTCGACCCGCATGCAAAGGAGAGCTCCCACTCGATCAGATGTTAGCAGCGACTCGACCGAGACGTCCCAGGATGGCTCCCGAGCACTCTCAAGATGCGACTCGATCAGCAGCTCCCGAGCACCCTCAAGATGCGATTCGATCGACAGTTTCTGAGCACCCTCACGTCGCAACTCGATCGAGAGTTTCTGAGCACTCTCACGATGCGACTCTATCGACGCTCTGAAACCGATGTCCTGGTTATGTCCCGAAGACGCATCCGAGAAGGATTCCCGAACCGACGTTCTACATTGTCGTTTTATGT
>NC_025686.1:5758485-5775281 GCF_000633955.1 Camelina sativa
AAAAAAAACAGAGCCCACGATCAGTCTCCTTCTTCTTCATATCAAAGTCCCAAAATCTTAGGGTTTATACTTCCATTAAAAATTTTAAACGCTAACAAGTTTTCTGAATTTACCTTTCAGTATTAAAGTAATCTAATGTTAAGATGTATAAACGATGGTTTCAAAAAAACAAAAGCTATCACCAAAATAACAAAACTCCAAAAGGTATCATTCATGTTTGCAAAACTAAGCTAAAGGAAACGTTCATAGCTACGTTAAAAATTTTACTCATAAACCACCATGTCGGTGCTTGTTTGCGATGGTTGCGTGAGAGAGATTGTATCAGGTACTTGAGATGATGATGACCCGACCTAAAAAATAAATACAAACAATTATCAAACGCACCAGAAAAATAACAAAAAAAAAGGATCATACCTCAGTAGTTCTTTGTCTCTTTGTCTTTTCTTTTGGATATTTTTTACACCCAGCTGCATTATGACCAGTTTCACCACAAGACGAACAACGTATAATGCGTCCCTTCCTTCCAAGTGTTTCTTTTATTGTTTTCTTCTTCGGTGACTCTTGTTTTCCTTTAATCCTTTGATATGTCTTCTGTCTATTTGTTTTTTTCTTCCCGGGTAGTATAGGCTCAGGTGGTGCTGTTACCAAGCGATACATAGATGTCATCCAGAATCTTGGCCCTCTCATTGGATGTATGGACTGCTCGTAATTGTCTCGCCACAAATCAGTGCTGAAAAATCCTGATACATAATCTTCAACATTCATATCATAATCAATCATTGCTCCATAAGCATGCTCACATGGAATCCCACTGATTTGCCATTTACCACATGTACATGTTCTTCTTTTCATGTTCACCGAATTCTTATTCCCATAAAGCATAACCTCGTAAACTCCATGAGTTGCGGGAGTTGTTTCACACTTGTTTGCATCTTTCTTCTGCTCTGCGAGAATCTTAGCAACATACTCTGTAAATCTTCCTTCGTGATTCTTGGATTTGTTATGCCTCTTCACCATTCGATGCATAGCTTGCCTCCTAATTGTCTCCAACATTGGAATCATTGCCTTAGCCCTCGCTTTTGTAATTGATGCATTGAATGATTCTGTGGCGTTGTTATCAACATCCTCACAGTTGCTTCCAAGTTTAAAGAAAGCTCTTGACCACATCTCGGGTTTCTTTTTCATCACTGAATTGTAGACATCGACATTATACTCTTTCACTTTGTTGAGATTCTCTTTAAACTCAGTCTTGTTGTAGCTCCAAGCTAGTTGCCATATTAATGGTTTGATCATATCTTTTTGTGGATGCTTCTTCTTCAAGTTCTCGATGATGTGCTTCACACAAAATCTGTGTTCAGCTTTAGGCAATTCCGTTTGCACTGAACTGATGAGTCCCTAAAAAAAAAAAATTACAACACATAGGCAGTTACGTTAGAAAGAAAGGACAAAACAGAGAGAGAAGTCAAATTTTTGATATGTACCTTTGATTTATCAGAGATCAAAACAAATCCTTCACCATCTTTGAGTTTTAAATCAGCCTTGAGTAGCTGGAGGAACCATAACCAGTTATCCCCAGTTTCAGATTGTACCACAGCCCAAGCAAGTGGATAAATCTGATTGTTTGCATCATGACCAATTGCAGCCAACAACACTCCTTTCACTGCAGTCTTTAAGAATGTACCATCAAGCCCGATAATTGGTCGACAAGAACCTCTCCAAAGTGTGCGTGTTCTTTCAAAACACACATAAAAGCGGTTGAAAACATCTTCATTGATAGAGTTAGGTATAGTTTCAACAATGGCAGTTGATCCAGGATTTGTATACATAATCTCTTTGGCATAGCCACGAATGTGAGCAAACTGTTCTTCATACTCCTTCTCAATCAACTTTAAAGCTAGCAGCCTTGCGCTCTGACATTGACCCCTAGAACTCACCAACTTCCATTGATCTTTAATGTGATTTTGAATTTCTAGAGGCATGAATTTAGGATTTACTCTTAGCTTGTCCATGAAAAGCCTTGCAATAACCGGACTTCTAAGTAGCCTGCATCTCCCATTAGCAGTACAACTGTGCTTTCGGTATGTCGATTTCACCACCCACATTTTTCTGGGCTCATCATAAGAGCAATACACCCTCCACTTACAGTTGCCAACAATGCCACACTTGAATTCAAGCCTTGTCTTCTCCCATCTTCCTTGAACCACATTATTCCCTGAGTTTAAAGCATACTCAATTACAGCCTCTTTAAACTCAACACCATTGAAGAATAATTGACCAATATATAATTTATCAACTCTGTTCTTTCGGATTCTTCTATCTCTTAAAACAATGGGATCTTCCTCTTCATCTGAACTATCTGGAATTTCATTTCGACCAACAGGCAATTCATCAACAAAATTTTCTACTGAATCTTCTACTTCAAACTCAAACCGATCTACTCCATCTTCATCATCTTCAGCTTCATCGTCGTTTTTCTTTTTCTTACCCTCTCTTTTGTTTTTTTCTAATTTGCAGTCATCTTCGTTTTCCATAATATGATTGTTATCAATATTTTCCATTTCCGTGTCGTGTTGCATCGCATCCATGTCTTCTTCGTTCATCGGATAACTGAAAAAGTAACAGCCCTAAGTTTTTGACAAAAAGTAAAAAATCTAAGCTAACAAGAGAGAAAGAGAGAGAAGCTATGAAAGGAGAGAGAGACCATACCAGGAAAATCGGGAGAAAGAGAAGTGAGTAGTTGCTGTGATAAATTGAGAGAAAGAGTGAACCCTAAGAATTTGGGACTTTGATATGGAGAAGAAAAAAACTGATCGTGGGCTCTGTTTTTTGGTTCACTCAATGTAAACGTGGTTTTCAAAACGTGATTATCGGTTTACTAAATCTAATCACAATTTAGAGTCGTTATGTTGTAATTAGAAGAGAATGTATAGTTTGTGATGTTTAATGGAGAAAAATATAGTTTATGGTGTTCAGAAAAGGGGCAAAGAGTCTATGATGTTTATCGAAGAAGTAGTATAGTTTGGGTAGTATACCAGAGTCAACCCATGAAAAGACACTAAAAACTCCTTATATCATGGTTAAAAACCACAAAAACCATGATATATCAAGAAACATATGCTAACCTTTTCTGTTTAGCTAAAGGACAAATGCTACAATGCGAATATAAAGAAGAACTCTTTAAAGAAGGAATCAAACTAACAAGTTTTTGGAGAACTATATGCGACGGATGTCCAAGACGTTGATGCCAAAGAGAATCATCATAAACCACAGAAGCAGAAAAAGAACATGCTGCAGGAAGAGATGGAGAGAGGAAAGTATTCTCAGTTGCCAGAATGTAAAGGTCTTGAAAGACTCTACCCCTCCCAATCATCAAGCCCTGAGAAAGTTCCTGAATCAAACAACAAGTATCAAAGAAATGTGCAGAACAAGATAATGTTTTAACCAATCTACTAACACTAATCAAATTAAATTTGAAATCAGGAACATGCAAAACATTATATAAAATCAACTTTTGAGAGATGTAAATTGTGCCTATATGAGTGATGGAAACTCTGGTACCATTCGGCAATGTCACAGTAATATCTGTAACGGGTCACAAATCTGTAAACAAAGCTAGATTGGAGCAAACGTGACTAGAAGCTCCACTATCTATAATCCAAGCATCATGCGGTAAAATTTGTTGTAAAGAAGAACGAATATGATTTTGAAAAGTTAGAATATGATTTTGATATTTAAGAGAAGTCGAAGGAAAAGGAATAGTGATACCAGAAGTAGAAGTCTCGGCCATCAAACCATGTTCAGATATCGTGGCCATAGCACTAGGAATACTAGAACCAGAAGATGTAGCTATAGGCTCTTGAATCTGAACTTGACATTTGTATTGAGAAACCATTTGATCAATTTGCTGCGGTGTAAATCCTTGTAAACTTGCAGGAGCACCATTGGGAACCATGTACTGTGGATACTGAGTAGAAACAGGACCATACGACACATCTTCAGTTGGAAACATTCCAGTCTCTGAATAAACTTGAGCCACTGCATTAGCCTTTTGCATAGAATTTGCATACGGCACCATTTGGTTAGCAGATTGTTGAGACATCCTTGGCTGAGACTGCATTGTTGGCATCCGAGGCTGGAACTGATTTGGAGGTCTGTAATTGTATCCCGCAGTATTAGTCTTGTACCCTAGTGGAAAACAAATGAAGCTTGTAACACTTCTGAATAGTATGACCAACTTTGCCACAGTGAGAACAAATAGGCTTTTGAATAGTCCTATTAGTATTATAAGCGGCTATATAGGCACTCTCTGCATCATTCATCATAGCCACACTTTGAAAAGTCACACTGTCAATTCCTGTAGTCGGTTTGACCACTATCTATCGTTCATCTTGTGTCACCATGTTGAAAGCTTCTTCAATGGTAGGGATCAGCTTAAGTATTAATTAATATATGACGTCTTGCCTGATCATAGCTCTCATTCAAACCCATCAAAAATTTAGTCACACGACTTCGTTGCTGCAGTCTCTGCCATTTAGTAGCTGCATCACATTCACATCTTCCACAAGTACACACTGGAAGTTCCACATAATTCTTATGTTCTTCCCACAAAGTAAGCAAAGCCGTATAGTATGTAGACACATCTATTGATCTTTGAACAATCTGACTAAGCTTCTGTTCAATAGAAAAGATCCTAGGAGCATCATCTTGCTTAAAACGAGACAATATATTCTTCCAAATCCCTTCAGCAGTAGGAATAAAAAGTAATCTCTGTCCTATATTTTTATCAACTGAATTCATCAACCAAGTAGATATACTATATCGTTGCATCTAAACCATACACCAAAATCTATGATCTTCTTGAGGTTTTGAGATCGTACCATTGATAAATCCAAGTTTGTTTCTGACATTAAGAGCCATCCACATCGATCGACGCCAGGAAGGGAAATCCGAAGCAGTGACAAGATGATCGGAAACGAGAACAAGTCCTGCGTGGTCAGCACTATGGAGATGATACGGATTCTCATACTGTTCGGTTTGATATTGTGGTTGAACATTCACTGGGTTCGGAGTGGAAGGTCGATTCACCGAAGCATTCAAATTACCAGAAGAACTCATTCTCAAAGCAAGAATCGAGAATTTCAAAGAAAGTGAGACGAAAAGAGAAATCAAAAACAAAAATCGAACTCACAAAGATCAATCAAAAGAGAATTAAGAAAAATAGAAAGATGTAAAAGACTCCAATGAGAAAATCGTAAAGAATGGCGAATAATTCTTGAACAAACTGAAAACAAGAGCAAATCGGAAAACTCATCTCCGTCGCAAGATGCAGAAGCAATAGAAACACAATATCAGTGCTCTGATACCAGAATAAATTTTGATTAACCGGAGAAACGAGAGACACGACGGAGGAGAGACGAAGCTCGAAGAAGAAGAGAGAAACATGATTCTTCTTATTAATCCAAAGATAAAAGTTTGTAACAAAAGCTTAACCTGAATTAACAAACTAATTAGTCTTTATAGTTAGACTAATCAGCTCAGCTAGATAACCAAAGATAACCCAGTTAAACCAATGTTTAATAACCGGTCATACTCTAATAGAATCGAATTTTCTCGTTTCTAATTGTAAGTTCAGCTTGTAACATGAAGTCCCTTTAAAAGCTGTTACCACATGATGGTGCATAATTTGGAAACGATATCATAAAAGGTATCGTGTCTCGATCGGAATCAATTAGGGCATCATTAATGGGGGAACTAATTTTGGTGTTTTTAGAATAAAGATATAGTGAAAATAATGTAAGATCAGTAGTTAAGATCATATGTTAAAAAATGGAGGAACTAATTTTGGTGTTCTTAGAATAAAGATATAGTGTTTAAGAACATGTTTAAGATTTAATACAAAAACAAAAAAAGCTTAGTTGATGAACAAACTAATACTACTATTCCTAAAAGAAGAGTCAGGTCTGAATTTAAAGCTCTGTCTCGATTTCGTTGAAGTTCTAGTCTCTGACAAGGTCTCTTCTCACAGCACGGCTTCATACTAAGCGTGGTGAGGCTCCTTCACCTGCTTGGAAATTGGGTTGTGGGGTTACCTTTGAGGATGATGCAGGGAAAGTGTTTACCTTTGAGGATGATGCAGGGAAAGTGTTTACCTTTGAGGGTTACCTTCCTTGTGAGGCAGCTGGCAATCACAGAGCATCTACCTTCGTTGTCTGAGCTAGAAACAGAGTAGCTTCTAAATGAGTGGGATGGGCTCTCTACACTGTGGCACACGGGGTTTGAATCACAAGCACACTTGCTCTTTAAAATTCCTGCGTTTAGACATAGTCCAATGGTTTCAGAAACATACGAATGGAACATAAATAAAGGTCTGCTGCGAGTGATCTCACATTTCTGTGGAACAAGTTACTTGAAAAAGGACCATTCATTGTGAAATAAATAGAACAAGAACTAAGCTAACCATTCACAAAAAGTCAATTCCTTTACTCACGAAATCTAAGCAAAATCAGACACCGTTTCAAACAGCAATCTTGGCTGACACTGCATCAATAAGATCATGAGAATATCTTCTTGAGGATGATGTTCTACTAACATCTACATTGATAGATAAAGAGCACAAGACAAAAGCTCATTACTTTCTCCCCGACGAAGAATATCCCTGAACACTAGCTACTAAGAGGTGGCAGCTCCCAAACCATCAAATGAGAAGTGTACATAACCAGACTCATGTGTTCCACATCTATAAACTAAGACTCCTTATTCAGCAGCAAAAGGAGGCCAATGAGAATTGAACTTCTTCGAATCACCATTGAGAGAAGAATTCAAGCGGAACACACTATGATACACCACAAAAAGCCCCATCTCTAGCTTAGCCTAGATCAAGCTCTATGCCTATCTTACTCATCACTGCTAGGGCTCAACGCCAGAACTACAAATTCAAACCTATAAATATCTTTAACTACAAATTCAAACCTAGATACATTAAATTCAGCTAAAATGCATCAAATAGGTGAAAACATTTGTGCGTAACACGGAAAGATCCGATAAGAATTCAATTCCAATAGCGCGGTAGAGAGATAGAGAGAGAGAGTTGAGATCTGGAGAAGCAAAACTTACCTCTTGGGTGATTCTCCAATTGAATTCGGTGTCCAGAGACGTGAAGATGATGAGAGAAATTAGACCAATCAGAAGACAGGTAAGAAATTAGAACTAGCTGTATATCAGTTCTATCTCAAGATCAATATTTTTTATCTAAGCCGCCTACTGTTCCGTTTTTTAATAATATAATTGGACTTAGAACACATAAGTGTTGTACCGTTAATGATGGCCTTATAGCGTGAGTACAAAAATGTAGGTGAAGAATCTATCACTTATGTTAATGTTTTTGCGGCTTTTGTAGGTGTGAAAACCTTGCTCAATCTTCTTCTCTCTCAGTTATTACTTATTAGCATAAGCCTTAATGAAATTAAATCTCCATATGCTCGTATATTCGAGAAACGTAAATTCTCGTGTCTTTTGAGTCGTGAAAGCAAATCATTACGTTGTTTTACAACATTTCATGATTTCAAAGAACGATTTATTTTTTATTTTATCGAAATAATGTTACAATCAAAGGATTAACGTCACATCTGAAACATTATAATCATATAATGTAACCAATATTGATATTTCTTCAAAATACTATGAATGTTTGTATTTCTTCACATATAATGGTCAGAATACTATGAATCCAAAACCTATTTAGAAAAAAAAAAAAAAAAAAAAAATCAAGGCCTAAAGTCTTTATATGTAATAATATGCTTTAATTTTTGCATTGGATTTTTAAACTTTCAAGAAAAGAAAAAACATAAAATCAATAAACTCTACCTAAAATTCATCTATCATTCTTCAACCCTCCAAAAATAAAAATCTATCTACCAATAACACCCCTTAGGGCAACTCCAACCGAGACGGCAAAACATCAGTTATACGTTAATGCACTCCAACTGAACTGCAAAACAAACACTATCTCTATTTTTTTTTCTGTTTTGTGAATAGTATTACACTATATTTGATGTAACACTATTTACAAAACACTAAAAATATATATATTATTTTATTTATGTTTTTGATTGAAAAATATATCTAAAATATTGTTTATCAACTATCATCAATATTTTATAAACTGTTTTATTACATTTAGTAATATAAACTAGTAAATATAATTAATATAATATTAAATAATATATATATATATATTTTTAAAAAATAATTTGTTTATATAAATATTGATGTTTATTAAACTATTAGAAAAAGAATTTTAAATTTAATAATATAATAATTAAAAGTTTTGTTTTTAGTGTAAAATTTAGTGTTGTGGTTGGAGATGAAAAACTTTTTGGAACACCAAAACACTAAATTTAGTGTCAAAATTTGGTGTTTTTGTGTTTTATGGTTGGAGTTGCTCTTAGGCCATTCACATCGGTTATACACACTTAATGAGTGTCAAATGAATTTAATATTAATTGTTTTTGCATAATTTAATTAAATAATTAAATTATACTGAATTATACTGTATTTTTTTAAAACTAAACCAATCAAAATGAGGCAGTTGGCACATGGGTGTCAAAAGAACGTCTTAAATTGTCTTACTCCTCTTTTTTTTTTTTTTTTTTTTTTTNTAATTATTAATACAACATTCATTATAAGCTTTTTAACTTTCATTGAAAACTCTTTGAAATATACCAATATGACTATATGTGATGTGATCACGGGATCGACCACTCGGCCGTGAACACTCGATTCTCTCGGACGTCTCTCAACCACCTCTCGGACAACACTTGGACGCCTCTCGGACACTTATCGACAACTTGGAACCGGCCTTCCTAGTGATGCGCGGTACCAACTAGTTTCCAAGGATCATCAAGGAGGAGCAAGTAAAGTCATCTAATGGGCTTTGCAATCCAAGCTTCAACCCTCACACCAATGGCTCATGGCTAGCATCACCACTTAAGAGCCTTGAGTTGCGACCAGCTTTGGGAAGCTTAGTTCGCGAGTCTTCACCATCGCGCAAGCGTGAAGACGCCCCTAAGTCATTAGAAGGAGCTGTACTCTTTTCCCTACTTTGGGTTTGTCCCAATGGGTTTACCAAAGAGGTTTTAACGAGGCAGCGAACTCTAGTGCATCTCCACTTCGTTCCCGCTTGGCTCATGACTTGGAAACAATCATTGACAAGTTTAGGAGCCAAGGAAGTGAAGATCCTATCACCGCGTCCAGCCAATGACGTGGCTTTTCTATCTCTCTCCCTTCCCTTCCTTTGAATTTCTTCTTGAACCTTCTATGACCGTTGGATTGGTCTTTCCTTTGTTTTACTTTTGCTTTTGCTTTATGGCCAAGTGTAAGGATGAGATCCTGGCCGCGTGTCTAGGGTTTTAGAGTCTCCCATTTGTAAGCCTTCCTATATAAAGGCCTAAACCCTCATTGTAAAAGGCAGACTTGAAGTATTGAATTAAATTTCACAAGAGAGAATCTTGTTCTTGTCTCACCTCTCTCCTTAGTCCAAGTCCGGGACTTGACTACCGAGAAACCCTAGCCGATCTCGAACCGGGTTCGACATCGACTAGTTGACCGTATCACGGGCCGAGCCATCTCCCGTGTGTCGTCGCATCAAACCACCTTCGCGTCCCTCTCTACCGTATCACGTCCGGTTCCTACCGCTCGTTGTACTTTCGCTTCCACTCCACCTTCCTTATCGCATCACCGAGAATCCTTACCGCATCACCAAGGATTCTTACCGCCGCGTTGCCGAGAGCCGTTCCCGCAGTTTACCTTCAAACTCCGGGAATCNTTCACAAACCGGGTTTGTAATCTCTTAGTTGACCGTATCAAGAGGAGAGCCAACCCTCTTGTGTCGTCGCATCAAACCACCTCTATTCCATCGCCCATCTCTTTCGTCCCACCGTCCCAACCTCGAGTTCTCTTCCGCCAGCTCTCGAGTCTATCATCGATTCCACTTCGCCAGCCTCGAGTTCTTACCATCAGTCCTCGAGACTTCCCAGTACCACCTCGCGTCGTTCCCACCTCCGTTTCCCACCGGGTCCTGCCATTAGCCGTATCCGCTCAGCCGCGTCCGTACGTTCCGAGAAGGCTTCACGACCGTTTTCACAAACCGTTCGTTTGAACCTCCTCAACTCTCGTTTCTGTCGTTTGAATCCTCTCTGGATTCGAACCCTTGATGCTTGGCCGAGGAAAGTCCCACCGATTCTGACTTGACCGAAGTCACACTCCTCCATCGATCCATAGCCGCGTCCGCGGGTCACATCAATATGAGTCTGGTTAGAGAGTTCAGAGTAGTTTAGTGAGGTGAGGGCAGTATTATAAGGATTGTTCATTGTTTCGGTAGATTATTGACAACGATTGGTTGTTTAGGGCTTAATTTGGGCTTTTGGTAAAGAGCTAGTACTTGAAAAAGGATTGTTCATTGTTTCGGTAGATTATTGACAACGATTGGTTGTTTAGGGCTTAATTTGGGCTTTTGGTAAAGAGCTAGTACTTGAAAGTTTAACCAAGTCTCTTTGGTTTAGACTATTCTTTTTGTATTAGGTAATATCCCGCGTCAATGCGCGGATTGTTGTATAATAAAATATATTAATTAATTTAAATTTAATTGATCATCATAAAAAAACTTAACAAATTAATTTAAATGTCATTAACATTTTTTATAGTTTTATTTATTCAAATAATACAATATCAAAATATATAACTTATTTTAAAATAATCATACATACATTATACATATCTCTTAAAGTTATTTTTTATGCTCAACTTTGACAATAATTTTCATTAGTATTTTCGAGCATTTGAGGTAATAAAATACTATTTAATAAAAATAAATTTACTATGTGATTTAAATATATAATTTAAGTTTTACAACACATAATCTAAACTATTTAATAATTAAAAGCTAAACTATTTTGAAAGTTAAAAAACACATATTTTCTATAAAATCATATGAAGTGCATCAAAGTTTTAAAATACGATTAAAAAATGTTTTTTTATATTCCTCTTAGTTTAAGATATATTGCTAGGTTTATTTTTTTTTGTTTTCTTCTCTTTTTTGGAACGAAATATTGCTAGGTTTAGTTATAATTTTTAATCCTTGTAATAAAAATTTAGATAGAAAATAAAAAAATCAATGTTTTTCCAAAAAATAAAAATAAAAAATCAATTTTTTTTATATAGAAAAATCTTTAAAGTACATATTTGAATTAAATTTAAAAAATAGTTATTTTTATAGCATTATATGTTGAATCAAAAACTGAATATAGCATTATATGTTGAATCACAAACTGAATATAATGATTATTATTCTAAAATAAATGTATTACAATTTTGTTGGATGTAAGTGAGAAGTAAAAAAAATTGATTTGATAATTATATTACAAAAATTTCATTCCTGAGAACATTTCAAATTTTAAGAATAAAATAAATATATGTGAATTTGTAAGAACTAATCAAACATCTAAAGTAAAGAATTAAGTGTTTTCTTTAGCTTGATTTCCTTATTATGAGATGGTTATAACCAAAATATTATTATGGTCATCAAAATTTTATTATACATATTAGAATACATATGTATTTTAAATCAAAATAATATACAAAAAAAAGAAGAAGTACATAAAACAAAGAAAAAATAAAATTCAAAACAATGTAAAATATATAGTAAACAAATAAATATAATCAAACTCTTATTTGGGTTTTCAACTTATGCAAAAACATTATAAAAAAACAAAGAAAATATTTAGGATTTGGGATATGGTGGAGGAGGATGTGAGAATAATTATTTATAGGATAAAAAGTGATGGAAGTTACATTTCTAAAATAATTAAATTAGAAGAGTTACAATTATAATTAATAGTGTGTTTAAATGAAAATGAATGGAGGATAAAAAGTCAATTCACAATTTATGTAATTTCAGTTACAGTTTAGTAGTAAAGAATGAATTTAAAGTATGTATTAATGTATATAATTAAATGTGTTGTTTAATTAAAAATAAATAATAAATTTTTAAAAATTAAATGTCAAATGGACGAATAAGAAGAGAGTGAAACATTTGAAATATGAGGCCATGAAGGTTAATGGGTTATAGTGAGATATGTGTCTTTCTTTTAGTAGATAATACTGAAATTGATGTATCAAAGATAACTATTTGAGAGTTACAAAAGTGCAAATCATTGCATATTAATACATTTTTAACATGTTCTATTATATTAAATTAAATTCATTGAGAACACTACTATGATATTATTATGTGAGTTACAAACAAATTTTATACTTTTCCAACTCCTAAAATTAAAACCCATTTAATTAAATGTGAGTGGGTGGGTCTATAATTTGATTCAAAGTATAATATGTTACACATTGATCGTTTAAAATGAATAAGAACATCTAATTCTCAAATAAACTTGATTTTTTTGTTAAACCCAACATATATGAATTTAAATTTAAATATGGAAATTTAAAAAATAAATATGGAAATTTAAAAAATAAATATGAATAGATTAGAAAGGTAAGAAATACAAAAGAAATATTTTATTTTTGCATTTAGAATCAGACAATGATAAATATATATAATACTTTCTAAATTAAAATATAGAATCAAACTCTTACAACACATATGAGATATAACAACATTTGATATTGGTGGGAGAGGAGGAGAGAATGATTTACTTATAAGATGATAATCCAAATTAGATAATGGAGATGAATCTTTAAAAATAAGAACAATGTAATATATATATATATATCATGTAGTCTCTAAAATTAAAATTTAGAATTAAAATTTTACAATGATATTTCATTTGGATTTTTGTAACCCATACAACAAAAATAAAAAATCGAAAAGAAAAAAAAATGATTTGAGGTATTGTGGAAGAGAATGAGAAAAGTGGAAGAGAATGAGAGAATATGAAAATGATAAAGTAAAAAAATGCCAATATGAGAGAATAAGAGAATGAAATAATGTTTATTTATATGATAAGAATTGATGGAAGTTGTGAAGTGACCTTAGTGCAGTGACCAAAGGTAAGTCCTTAATGCACAAGGCACCATCACACAAGGGATCGAGTTCCGCTCTCTACGAATATAGGGATTAGGGTAATGGGCCGGCCTGTTGTGGCCCAATGGTTGACCACAAAAAATTGATGGAAATTATATTTAGAGTTATGAAAATTACAATTATAATTTATTGTGTTTGAATAAAATTGAGTGGTGAAATATGATTAATGCATAATTTATTTTATTTTCAGTTACAATTTATTTTAATGTGTGAGTTAAATGTTTTATATTAATTGGATCTTAAATATTGTTTAAAGCAATTAAAAAATTAGAAAAAAAATTAAAAAAAAAAAAGAAAATATTAAAAAAAATCAACTAATAAGTAAAAACCAAAACCTTACTTTTATGTATATGATTTTCATACATTGACCACTCCACCACTCCATGGCTTGGACTGTTGGACAATTTAGTATCCACTGTTCGTACATTTGGTGAATTATTACTCTTGTAGACTGTAGAAATATAAAGATTCCTTTCTAGTCGTCTATCAAAGGGTGTGGCTTCTGTCCATTCAAATTAAATCTGATTGCCCATAATCAAGGAGTTTTCGTCTCAGAACTCCCTAAAACATTTCTGACAATCTCAAAAGTCCCTCTCTATTTTGGCATTTATTTTTGATTTTTTTTTAAAATCGAGAATGTGTTGTTTTACACTCTTGTCCATAGAAAAATTAGATATTTACAAAAAATACCTGGGTAGTATCCACCCAAAAAACTGAATCGGATCTAAGACCCAAAAAAAAACTGAATCGGTTTTTTTTTAAAAAAAAACTGTAAATTAAAACGAGACTCAAATTAAAACTGCTCTCTCTCTCGTCACTCTTCTCTTTCTTCGGGAAATTCGAATCGATTTGGGTAAAACTGTAGAACTAGGGTTTTCTCGTTTTCATTCAATCAACCAAAAATAGAGTAAGAAGATGGTGAAAACAAGGGGGGGTCTTGTGAGGAGGAGNAGAAGAAGAAGAAGAAGAAGAAGAAGAAGAAGAAGAAGAAGAAGAAGAAGAAGAAGAAGAAGAAGAAGAAGAAGAAGAAGAAGAAGAAGAAGAAGAAGAAGAAGAAGAAGAAGAAGAAGAAGAAGAAGAAGAAGAAGAAGAAGAAGAAGAAGAAGAAGAAGAAGAAGAAGAAGAAGAAGAAGAAGAAGAAGAAGAAGAAGAAGAAGAAGAAGAAGAAGAAGAAGAAGAAGAAGAAGAAGAAGAAGAAGAAGAAGAAGAAGAAGAAGAAGAAGAAGAAGAAGAAGAAGAAGAAGAAGAAGAAGAAGAAGAAGAAGAAGAAGAAGAAGAAGAAGAAGAAGAAGAAGAAGAAGAAGAAGAAGAAGAAGAAGAAGAAGAAGAAGAAGAAGAAGAAGAAGAAGAAGAAGAAGAAGAAGAAGAAGAAGAAGAAGAAGAAGAAGAAGAAGAAGAAGAAGAAGAAGAAGAAGAAGAAGAAGAAGAAGAAGAAGAAGAAGAAGAAGAAGAAGAAGAAGAAGAAGAAGAAGAAGAAGAAGAAGAAGAAGAAGAAGAAGAAGAAGAAGAAGAAGAAGAAGAAGAAGAAGAAGAAGAAGAAGAAGAAGAAGAAGAAGAAGAAGAAGAAGAAGAAGAAGAAGAAGAAGAAGAAGAAGAAGAAGAAGAAGAAGAAGAAGAAGAAGAAGAAGAAGAAGAAGAAGAAGAAGAAGAAGAAGAAGAAGAAGAAGAAGAAGAAGAAGAAGAAGAAGAAGAAGAAGAAGAAGAAGAAGAAGAAGAAGAAGAAGAAGAAGAAGAAGAAGAAGAAGAAGAAGAAGAAGAAGAAGAAGAAGAAGAAGAAGAAGAAGAAGAAGAAGAAGAAGAAGAAGAAGAAGAAGAAGAAGAAGAAGAAGAAGAAGAAGAAGAAGAAGAAGAAGAAGAAGAAGAAGAAGAAGAAGAAGAAGAAGAAGAAGAAGAAGAAGAAGAAGAAGAAGAAGAAGAAGAAGAAGAAGAAGAAGAAGAAGAAGAAGAAGAAGAAGAAGAAGAAGAAGAAGAAGAAGAAGAAGAAGAAGAAGAAGAAGAAGAAGAAGAAGAAGAAGAAGAAGAAGAAGAAGAAGAAGAAGAAGAAGAAGAAGAAGAAGAAGAAGAAGAAGAAGAAGAAGAAGAAGAAGAAGAAGAAGAAGAAGAAGAAGAAGAAGAAGAAGAAGAAGAAGAAGAAGAAGAAGAAGAAGAAGAAGAAGAAGAAGAAGAAGAAGAAGAAGAAGAAGAAGAAGAAGAAGAAGAAGAAGAAGAAGAAGAAGAAGAAGAAGAAGAAGAAGAAGAAGAAGAAGAAGAAGAAGAAGAAGAAGAAGAAGAAGAAGAAGAAGAAGAAGAAGAAGATAAGGAGGGAAGTTCAAACTCGGCAGGTAACTCGAGAAGGAGTACAAGCGAAAGTGAGATGGAGCACGAGGAGGACAACAATGCAAGTGTAAGTACAACAAGTCTGTGTCATTCGTTCGGAATATGAAGAAGAAGAAGAAGAAAACAAATCGGAAGAAGAAGAAGAAGAAGAACAAATCGGAAGAAGAAGAAGAAGAAAACGATGAAGGAGAAGAATCGGAAGAAGAAGAAGAAGAAGAAGAAGAAGAAGAAGAAGAAGAAGAAGAAGAAGAAGAAGAAGAAGAAGAAGAAGAAGAAGAAGAAGAAGAAGAAGAAGAAGAAGAAGAAGAAGAAGAAGAAGAAGAAGAAGAAGAAGAAGAAGAAGAAGAAGAAGAAGAAGAAGAAGAAGAAGAAGAAGAAGAAGAAGAAGAAGAAGAAGAAGAAGAAGAAGAAGAAGAAGAAGAAGAAGAAGAAGAAGAAGAAGAAGAAGAAGAAGAAGAAGAAGAAGAAGAAGAAGAAGAAGAAGAAGAAGAAGAAGAAGAAGAAGAAGAAGAAGAAGAAGAAGAAGAAGAAGAAGAAGAAGAAGAAGAAGAAGAAGAAGAAGAAGAAGAAGAAGAAGAAGAAGAAGAAGAAGAAGAAGAAGATAAGGAGGGAAGTTCAAACTCGGCAGGTAACTCGAGAAGGAGTACAAGCGAAAGTGAGATGGAGCACGAGGAGGACAACAATGCAAGTGTAAGTACAACAAGTCTGTGTCATTCGTTCGGAATATGAAAACTCATTGGAATTTGAAATCGATCAAGTAGAAATGGTAGAACTGGTGCAACTATTGGGTGTAGAACTAGTAGAACTGGTGCAACTATCGGGTGTAGAACTGGTACAACTAGGTGATGTAGAACTGGTACAACTAGTTGTTGTATAACTGGTATAACTCATGTAAAACTGATATTGTTGCAGGAATCGGAGGAGGAAACAGAAGCGATGCAACCTTTAGGAATGCACTTCAATTCTAGTCAGTACAACAAGAAAATCAAGCTATCGACAAGGTGTCATATTTTAGAAACTTTGGAAACGCTGGATAAATTAGAGCACTCACTGACTAGTTCCTGAGAGGGATTGGTTTGAGAAACATCCACAATTCAAGCACATTTTCCACATGCCAAGGGAACCAAACCACAAGCTTATGGGAATGTGGTTGCTCTTACTTCGAACGGCTAAAATCGAAAAAAAGAAGGAAGCATGGTTTGTTGTGAATGGTGTTCCAATCCGGTATGGTCTGAGAGAACATGCTTTGATGTCTGGATTAGATTGTCGGTGCTATCCACTTGATTACAAGGAAGCCGGCGGTATCGAGTTTCGAAGGAAGTATTTTTTACGAAAAAAAAAGATTACACTTCAAGATGTGAGGGGAAAGCTAATGGTAATGCAACCA
>NC_025686.1:5776351-5776705 GCF_000633955.1 Camelina sativa
GTGTTGTATAGTTTTTACTATTTGAGGCAATTCCAATTTTGGCGAACACTTACGTTGACCAAGTTCCTGAGGCGGATGCAAGTTGTCCTAGGATGTGCAGGAGGAAATTTAAGAATACCGGTCAGAAAGGTTTTCCTCTAAAGAATATAGGAAATACACTTGGTACAACAACGGTTAGTTATCCTAGCAATTGCCATTATTAATCATTTGAATAAATTGGTTTGTAATGTATCTAAAGTAGGTCGTTTACACAGGCAATTGCTAGTGTGATCCCTCATATTGATGAAGAAATTCCTCTTCTCGATTTAATCATGGAAGAAGCTGAGGAAGACGATACCCATGATGTCGTAGTTG
>NC_025686.1:5777117-5796422 GCF_000633955.1 Camelina sativa
AATTTAATTTACCTTATACTTAACGCAAGTAAACCATCTCTTTTTCTCTGTTTCTGTTGGAGAGATCTCATTGACGATTCGTTTGCCACATGGGCAAATTAGAGGCATGTCAAAATCACCATCGGCTATGGCTTCTCGCCATGCTTGTAACTTCCTCGCCCTCTTCTGATCAGCATAGTATTGGTCGGCCTCAAATTGTTCCATAGTTTGAGAAGGAGAGAAATAGATCTAGGATCTGGATCTTCGACTTTGAAGATGAGAGAAGGAGAACTCGGTGTACTTTAGGTTTCGAAGAAGAAAATGAATGAATGACTGAGAATGAGCGTGAGTGAAGATAGATAAAAAAATAAAACTTCATGCTGTCGTCAAAAAAGAAAGAGAAAACGAAATTCTGGCCACGTGTAAAAGATGTGTGCGTTCACACTGCGTGTTCACACACAATTTTACCGAGTAATGTGGTTGCACTAAACTTGCAAATAGTTGTACTTTAGAGGTTTCTCAGTTTAATTAGTTTTACTAAACCTTAACATTACTTTTTTTAGTTTTACAGTTGATTAAACTTAACTAACATACAATTACAAACTTTTTGCAACTTCATAAGTTAAAACTTATAATTCTATAACTTTTTTCATGCTTACTTGGTAATTATTTACAAAGTGACATTAAAAGTGTAAGGAAACACTTGTTGAGATTCTTCAATAAATAAATTAAAATTGGTATATTTTCGAAAATTATTCATTTATAGTAGAAACCTATGTAGAACATTTATACTATACAATATGTATTATACAATATGTATTGATTTTAGGTAGTACCAATTTTATTATTTTTACCAGTTTTATCTTAGTTCTGCCAGTTCTGCCAGTTCTACTCTCTCATATACACATATTTTGAAAGAAGAAAATATTAATAGACTTCAAATTAAGTTTCAAATTAAGTTTCAAACCAAACACAATTGATACATGAAGAGGTGAATCAAACATGAACATTATCTCCAAATAACAACCATTGGAGTCCATGTCTCCGGCGCCTTTTATTCTGCGTCCTAGGTCGTTTTTGGTCGTTTTTCCCCAGCAGATGCATACCTTTTTGTTTTCTTTCTTCCCCCTCTTATTTTCCGACTCGGAGGTATGATCTCCATATCTTGGACGTCATCTAGGACATCCCATCGAGACTTATCAGGTACTAAATAAATTGTCCTGCAATATGCAATTGCCCACAGCTCCGTCCAATAATACTTAGAACACAACTCATGTAACTCGAAATCCTTACCTCCATATTTTTGGTATGTAATGAAAGACGCCAATGCATGCACACAAGGATACTTTTGTATATCGAAAAACCTACAACTGCAACTTCTCAATCGCAACTTCACCAAATAAGGCTTTCCGTCACTGTCAATGACATTGTATTCAAGCTCGAAACCATTTAGCTCTATCACCTTTAGTTTCTCAGCAGTTGCCCATAAATCATGTAAGTAGTTCTCCACTAAAGGCACCAATTTATTTGCGACTGATCCAGACACAGCATCTTTTCGATGTTCATTAAACCATTCAGAGAATTTTTTAAGTATTGCATCAAGCATGGGTATCAAGGAGTACCTCCTTGCATCTTTGAATACACTGTTCAACGATTCAACACAGTTGCTTGTGTCTAGGTTGTATCTATCTCCTGGAAAAACACATCGTGCCCATCTTTCTTTCTGGGTAGATTCTTCAAGATACTTGGCAGCAGAAGGATATCTTGTCGTAAAAGATGCGTAAGCAATGTTGAACTCAGCCACTGTGTAAAACCTACTACACTCCATGAATCTCCATGCAACAACGTCTTTGTTCACGTTACGAGCATAACCTTTCACATTTTGGGATAAATGCCATATACAAAAACCATGATGAGCCAGAGGATACACATTAGCTATAGCTTTTATGAGACTTGTATTTCTGTCAGTCATAAATACTATTTCAGAAGAATCCCCAACAACGGTTTTCAACATCTCCAAAAACCAATTCCAACTTGCATCATTCTCACCATCAAGAACACCAAACGCCAAGGGATAATGGTGACGGTTAGGATCTTGAGCCGACGCAAAAACAAGAACACCCTTATATCCGTTCTTTAGAAAAGTTGCATCCATAGTTATAACTTTCCTCATGACTTTAAATCCTTCAATGCTAGCTCCCAAAGCTATGAACAAGTACATGAATTTATTATTCTCATTGCAATGCACATATGATCTTGTACCATGATTAACCTTCTCTAACATGTGCAGATAACATCGCAGCATCTTGTAGCTTTCTTCTGGGCTACCTTTCAAATCAGTAACAGCTTGATTTTTCCCTCTCAACGCCGTGGAATATGATATATCAACACCTAATTTTGTCTTGACAAGATCCATGATAATTTTCGGAGGTGGAGTTTCCATTTGCCCTGGATAATCACCATGTAAAAGAGAAGCAACTAATTTTGGAGTGCCTTGTCTCTTACTGTTGCTTGAACTTTGACTAGCCCGAGAGCATGTATGCATCTTGTTGTGCCTTCTAATCGAGAAAATATCTGTATCTCGAATCCTACCACCTCGTAAACCCCAGTTACATCCTTCTTTAGGACATTTGACCACATAACGCACCTTGTCCGACTTTACTATTTCAAAACTAAAACAGTTAGCGAATGAAGCTCTATCCACCACATCTTGCAATGCCTTCTTGTTTGGAAATTCTTGAAGTTTAGTCAGATCCAAACCGTCATCCCATGGTTCAATATACTTACACGGTTCTACAACAGGGCGTGGCTCAGTATATTCATCACCTTCATCACGTGATTCAGCTTCACCCTCTTTATTAGAATCACCCTCTACAGCCTTTTCTTTGCCTACGTAGACAACAATGGCGTTAGGTCCGATTTCACCATCCTTCGCATGTTGGTTTTCATAGTTCATACCAACAGAACTTTGGTCCCCTATGGGCACTGTGGGCACTGTGGGCACTATGGGCACTATGGGAACTTGCTCAGGCTGAGGCTCAGAAGGGATGACATTCACAAACAACATACATCTTCGCTTCTCATAATTAACGGAGTCTAGATAAATATTAACATTCTCATCATCATTAAGCTCACAATGCTCCAATGTTTCTACCAGTAGTGGCTTGTAGCTCAGCTGCAACTGAACGTTACTTTCAACAAACCCAAGCTTCCTCTGTATCCTTGCTTTTAACATCAACAATGTTATATTCCTCTTAAACATTATACTATACATGCGTCCTTCATATTTAAAATGTAGGCTGACGTTCTCGCATATTGTATCCTGCCAAACCAACCAATATAAAAAAATCATAATTAGTACAACTACTAGTTTTACTAGTTTTACTAAAAATGCCAGTATTACCAGTTTCACCACCTTCTCTCTCCTATCAAAATCGAATCGAATGGTAGACGAGTTCTAATCGAGTTAATTCACTGAAATCGAAAGCCAAATCTCTTTCTTATCTAATAGATAGCTCAATCGACCCATAAACCTTTGTAAAACACCCAATGTGCTAAGCTTTCTTCGATCTAAATCCAATTGAATTTCTATATTTACAAATCAAAAACAAATTCAACCAAAAGCAACTCTAAAGTGAAGTAACGCACCTGCATTTTGAAGAACAACTTGATGCAACTTGATTTGGTGAAGAACGACAACAGTAGGAGCTCCAACGACGGAAGAATCATCGGCGGCTGGGTTGAGAGAGGTCGGGTGAGTTTCTCGGGTCGAAAGAAGCTGGGTTTGAGAGTTTTTGTTTTTTTATTTAAAAAATTTAATCTAATTCAGTAAAATAAAAAGGGTAAAATCGTCTCATCGAGTATTATTGAAGAAGGTGAGGGTATGAAGAATAGAGAGGGAGATAGGAGATTTGTCAAATTTTTTAAGGACTTCTGAGACGATTACTCCATAATCAAGTCTTATCCGGACTTTAATCTCTCGGACCCCTTCATCTCTATTTTCATTCTATTTAGCCCCCTAATAAAAATACATGTATTTAAATGTTTATTTTTATTAAAATAATTAGTAAAAGACAAATAAATTTAGGATTTTTGATATATTTACAGATCTAACCTTATTTTGGATCTAGACCCATATTAGCTTTGGATTATCCATATCCACTTTGGATCTTAATCAACTAATTTCTTTATTCTCTTTTTGTATTCTCGTCTTCTTCTTCTTCGACTCCGGTGAATCTGAATCAAGTGAATCTTCTCATCTTCTTTTTCTTTTTCTTCTCATCTTCTTCTCCTCATCTTCTTCTCATCTTCTTCTTCTTCGACTCTGATATCATGGAAAATCAAGTAGGCGAATCTGCTATGATGATGGTAAAAGAGAACATGAAGCTCCAAGAGAGAAGATGATGCTTTGTCCGTCAAAGTTTATCACTACTCCTTTCACGATTGGGGAAAAAAAAGTGATATTTGTCTTTTGTGTTTATGCAACTAGTATTTTTAGGTACAACTGGAATTTATAGGGACAACTATGTTCTGGGTTATTTAACAATGAAGTATTTTGGTACAACCGAGTAAATCTAAGTACAACTATGTCTTTGAAAAAATTGTTAAAATATGTCTCATTTGACAATTATTTTGGTATAACTGAGTAAATCTAAGCACAACTATGTATTCTGTGTTTAATTTTTTCACCGTCAGAAGTCCACATTGAGACAGGACATCTGGCGCCGTCAAAGAACTGACATGTGTAAAATTAATATTTTGCCCCAGCAAAAAGTCATATAGTTGTTCAGTTGTACATAGTTGTACAAAAATGAACATAGTTGTTCTTTGTTCTATAAACCACAAAAATTAGTTATTCTTTACTCTAAATCAAAAAAAATTTGTTGTATTTATGATATTACGTCATCAGAATACATTTACTATGTTATCTTGTATTTAAATGTTTGAAACCATCCTTATTTCTTAATTCTCATAATTTGTGGTTGTTATATATAAAGTACCTTTAAAAGACTAAGGTTGTCTATGTAAGAATTTGGATTTCTATGATTTAGATTTCTTTTTTACATGTAAAGTAGTTAAAATTGTGTGGTTGTTATATACAATGTAATCTTAAAAGACTAAGTTTATATATTTTGGTTCTAAGTTTTCTAATTTAATAAAAGTTTTCAAATTAAGTAAGGCAATATAATATAGTTGTACCAGTTGTATTTAGTTGTACCAAGACAAAACAACTCAAATTTGTACAAATTAATTAGAGTTGTATCTGTTAAAACTTAGTTGTACGAAACATAACAGATAAGTTTCACAGTATTTTCATTGTCAACTGCAAAGAAAAGAGAAGAAAAAATGTCTATAATTTTATATTTTTCTGTAGCAATCCATCAACATAGTTGCACTCATTTATCTCAGTTGCACCAAATTTTTGTATCTGTAATTTTCTACATAATTGTATCCAATGGTCCCAATTGTCCCATATCTGCAATTTCTAAATTTTTTACAAACCTCGCATTTTTTTCTTTTAGAGAGAAGAGAAAATGTTTATTATATTAGTTATTTTTATTTCTTTCTTTTAGATTTAAATTTATAATATAATATAAGAAGGGTAGAGTTGGATTTTAATAATATTAGAAAAGGAAGAAGTAGTAAGAATAAGTGGGGGTTTTTCAAATTAGATATGAAGGAAAAGGGGCTATAGAGATTAAAATCCGTTATCCTGAGCAATGCTATATAGAATCGGATTTTCTCGTCTCTGGTTGTATAAGTTGCCACCTCGAAATATTCAATATATTATTTACTCCTCCTGTTGTGAATTCCATAATGTGAAGTCCCTTTAAATGCTGTTATCATAAGGTATGGTGTCTCGGGACCAATTATAACGTGAGTACAAAAATGTAGGTGAAGAATTTATCACTTACTTGGGACCATATCATATGTTAATGTTTTTGGGGGGTTTTGTAGGTGCGAGAACCTTCCTCAGTCTTCTCTCTCAGTTATTAGCTTATTGAAATTAGATCTCATCCCTTTGCTCATATTCTAGAAACGTAGATTCTCATGTCTTTGGAGTCGTGAAAGCAAAGTTCTCATCGAGAGAAGTAGAAATTGTTTTCACTAGTCAATCATTCATATTACGTTGTTTTACATTTCAAAGAACGGGGGTTTTTTAACGTCACATCTGAAACAATACAATCATATAGTGTAACCAATATTGATATTTCTTCATCATGCGGTGGTAACATGGCGTTTCTTTCTTTCTTTTTTGGACAGAAGCGGTGGTTATAAGTTAGATAGACACGTGTTTTATCGATCTTTTGATTCTCGTCCACACACTGATTTTTTAAGAAAAATCTTCTTGATACCTTAATTTAATCAAACCAAACAAGATAGAGATCTTCATGGTAACGTACGTAGCATGGCCACAAACTTCAATCATGTGGTACCTAGAAAAGATTCGACACAGAGTTAAAACAACTCGCCGACAAATTGAATAAGGACATATATGGCTTTGGCCTCCATCAATTTTTCCAATAGTTAGTCTTAAGTCTTAACTTTCTTTTTATTGTTAGGGTCCCGACCTTTTTTTTGAGTACCAACTTTTATCTTGAGTATGGAGTTTGGAAAGTTGGACATTGAATAAAATGATAATTTAATACAAAATTTGTTCCCTCTAAGAAAAAAAAATTGGTCAATTTTGATCATTGTCATAGAAGTTATTTTTCCCATTTGATGTTCTTATAATCTACTACCATATACTTTAGTGATTTCTAAAGGTTACAAAAATTTAAATCATTTATATTTAGTCCAAAATTTTTTAACCATAAATCCATAACTCTGAATCGTGAGTTTTATGAATTATACACATATATGATTTTTAACCATACTGATTCAGGCCTCTGCCTAGCAAAAAAGAAAACGTAATCACAGTTTGGAGTTTGATTTTCTTCATACAGCAGTCAAGCTCATATGTCAAGGTTTTTTGATATATTTATAATCACACTTCAGAGTTTGGTCAAGTAGTACCCCAAATACAAAAATATAAAATGTTTTAGAATTTTCTAAATGAACTCTCAACATAAAAGTATTTAAAAAAATAGTTCATTAATTATATAATACAAACATATATCATATATGTCATATTGTCATGCGCAAGAAAAAATAAGAACTTTTCATTTTGTCTGCGCGATCGTGCTTTGAGAAATATTTTATGAAAAATACACTTTAAAAACGTTTTGTCCTAGAAATGAAGACTATCTTAATGTTAACACCTCCCCTTAATGTATATGCATGCATAAGCTTGTTTTTTGAAACAACGGTGAACGGAGGCCATAATCATCATCGCGTTGTATCAAACTATCAATGGTTACGCGATTGTTCACGCTCACTACTTGCTATGTTTGCATTTGCTTTGAATCAATGAAATAATTCACATTTTTGAAAGAATAAGAATTTCTTTTATCAAGTGTATTATAAAATTTAAATACAAACGCCGATTAACATTTAAATATGTTGCTGAAATATTTAAAATAACATTTATTTCGGAATAAAGACACACACACATATATATATATATACTTTTTTTTTGCGTAAACGTAGACGTAAATGAAACAAAGAATAAAAGACAACTTTTTTTTTGTTGAAAAATAAAAGACAACTTTGTATGTACGTAACACATGAACGTCACTCTCTAGCCTCTTATACAATGTGACACATAATTTTTATTTTTTTTAACATTAATAAAATAAAACGAGAGAAAACTTCCTTCTACTTTTTCACATTCACATAATGTATATTCACATCCAAATTCAATTTACTTCTTTGAGTAATAGTGTTATTATACTCTAACTAAAAAAAACCATTAAAATTTCAACTAGAATAGTATAAAACTTTAAAACAATTCATCCTATATATATATGATATATTAATTTATTGTTTGGATTAAGCCATTTGGCTGTAAACTTGACTCAGTTTCCATTTTCTTCTCCAAATATAATTTAGGTTTGTTTTTGGCTGTAAGCCATTTTATACATACTATGGTTTTCCCATCCGTTTTGGAAATAGAGTCCATATTTTATAAAGAACATATAATTTTCTACGGAAATATAATGAATGATGTTTAATAGTAATGAAATTCAAATATACAATGAAAAAGAGTCAAATATTATACACAACAGAAACAATATATAATACAGATCAAAATAAATAAACAAAAGTTATTTACGTAAGAGTCCACAAATAATGCACGTATTCCATCTGGTAATGGTATACAGAAATATAACTACATGTTATCTCTTTTTATTTATATCTCCCAAGATACATCTACAACCGCATAGAAATAGAACACGACGAGATAATTTCTAAAAAAATTATAAGCTCAAGTTAAAGATGTTGTCACCACCGTCCCCGTCGCAGCTTCCCCTCCGTACAATACCGGGATCGTACGGTTGGCCGTTGGTTGGACCATTATCGGACCGTTTAGATTACTTCTGGTTCCAAGGGCCCGATAAGTTTTTCCGGACAAGGGCAGAGAAGTACAAGAGCACAGTGTTCCGTACAAACATTCCTCCGACGTTTCCTTTCTTCGGCAACGTTAACCCTAACATCGTTGCCGTCCTCGACGTCAAGTCTTTTAGCCATCTCTTTGATATGGATCTAGTTGATAAAAGAGATGTTCTTATCGGAGACTTCCGGCCTAGTCTCGAGTTCTACGGCGGCCTTCGAGTTGGAGTTTATCTCGACACCACCGAGCCAAAGCATGCCAAGGTTCGTACAAACGTTGCTTTACTACTATTAAACATATGTGTATATAAGTAATTAGTAAGGTAGCAAATAAAGTAACGATCTATATATATAGATAATTTAGTACTCTAATTGGTTGATTGTGGGAGCTTTTAAATAATACTAATTAGATTTGAGAACTATCGACAGTGGAGAAGATTAATATAGCTCTTCTCATCTCTAATTAACCACAAGAGTCTTTTCCAATATATATAACCCCAAATCCCCAATACTCTATTTGACAGAGATTATAGATTTACACAAAAATAAAAAAATTAACCCCAATACTCTATTTGACAAAGATTATAGATTTACACGTAAGAGATGTATAATTTTAAGATCCACCGTCGTAATTGAAGAGATGTAAATTTTTTAGAAACCATTTTTAAATTAGTTTCAAAACTAATCGAACCTAACCTAACTAGTTTTTTTTTTTTTTTTATATCAAAACCTAATTTAACTAGTTATCATTAATAAAACCTCAACAAAAAAAAAAGGTATGCACAAATACTATATGTTACAAGCTTAGCAGAGTAGAAACAAATGTATACGGTGTCTTTGTCAATATAAAAGAGAGGGAAACCAACTAAAATGTGCGCTGTTAAAAATAAAACAACTAAAATGTGTAAATAATAGAAAGACAAATACAAGAAACAGCTTTTATCTTGTAACGTTTTACATACAGAAGAAACAGTTTAAGTTTGGCGTTTTCCACCATTCCTTAAAACAACTTAAGATTATGTAATCGATGAACAGTATAAATTTTGTTTTCTTATTCACAATTGAACATATAATATATTATTTATTTATTCACATGTATTTAACTATATATTTATGGTGTTAACGTCTTACATGTATTTTTACACTCAGTTAAAAAATTTCGCGATGGAAACACTAAAACGAAGCTCAAAGGTATGGTTACAAGAGCTTCGTTCAAACCTAAACACTTTCTGGGGAACAGTCGAATCAGAGATATCCAAAAACGGCGCCGCTTCATATGTCTTCCCACTCCAACGTTGCATCTTCAGTTTCCTCTGCGCCTCTCTCGCCGGCGTTGACGTTTCCGTTTCGCCGGACATAGCTGAGAACGGTTGGAAAACACTCAATACTTGGCTTGCGTTACAAGTCATCCCAACTACTAAACTCGGCATCCTTCCTCAGCCTCTCGAGGAGATTCTCCTCCATACTTGGGCTTACCCTTCCCAAATAATCGCCGGAAACTACAAGAAACTCTACGATTTTATCGACGAGAACGCCGGAGATTGTATCCGGTGCGGTCAAGAAGACTTCGGGTTGACCCGAGAGGAGGCTATTCACAATCTTTTATTCGTGATGGGTTTTAACGCTTACGGGGGCTTTTCAGTCTTTTTACCTTCTTTGATCGGGAGAATCACCGACGACTCCGGTTTACAGGAGAGGGTTAGATCCGAAGTCAGGAGAGTTTGCGGATCCGGGTCGGATCTTGATTACAAGACGGTTAACGAAATGGAGCTGGTTAAGTCTGTGGTCTACGAGACGCTGCGTTTTAGTCCTCCGGTTCCGTTGCAGTTTGCACGTGCGAGGAAAGATTTTCAGATAAGCTCACACGATTCGGTTTTTGAGGTTAAGAAAGGTGAGCTTCTCTGTGGCTATCAGCCAATGGTGATGAGAGACGGTAATGTTTTTGACGAACCGGATGAATTTAAACCGGACCGGTATATTGGTCAGACCGGGTCTGAGTTGCTTGATTATCTTTACTGGTCTAACGGTCCACAAACCGGTACGCCTAGCGCCGCGAATAAACAGTGTGCAGCTAAGGACATGGTCACTCTCACGGCCAGCTTGATCGTTGCCGATTTATTTCTCCGGTACGATTCGATTACCGGTGATTCCGGTTCAATTAAATCTGTTGTGAGAGCTACGTAAGTGGAGAGATTCATTTGTGGTTGTTATGTCAATTAATCTTCAAATGTTTTATATTTTTGGAGTGTAGACCTCAAAATAATCCGAACATATTTTATTTTTACAAATTTATTTATTGATGTATCATTTTTATAAATGTTTTGTGATTTTGTAGACTTTTAATTGAATGAAAAGAAAACAAAGTTGTAACATAGCGTGATTTGATTGGTTTGGAAACAAAGTTTGCTTCGTTAAAATTTAATTAATCCAATCCAACAAAATCATTAGAAAATAAAAGAGAACATTTTATTATTTATAGAGAAGCACAAGATAAGCTATCGATGAGCTTCTTTGAATGGTTTAACCATTTCTCAAGAACGTATTGCTTCACCTTCCCATCGTCGTCTCCGAATACATTGCACAATGCCTTGACGTAGTATTGTGGGAACTTTCCATTCACTTTCACGTAGTACACAATGATGCGTCCTTCATCTCTACAGATATTGTCTTCCATAGCGTCGGAAGGAGGAGTTTTGGGCTTATTCATAGGGGAAGGAGGGAGCGATCGTGCTATATTTCTTCTTATGCAATCTTCTAGAGGGCTCTGCTTGGCTAATGAGATTGTTATAATCGAGAGGAAAGTTACAAAGAAAATGATGACGATGCTCATGGAAGTCTTCATTATTTGCTTTTTTGGCTTCGCTTTGATGTTCTAAGAGAAAAATGAGAATTGCATATATATAATAGAGATTAGCTGAGAGGCTGAAACTGTAAATTGTTAATTAAGACTTGAAACTTGTTTTACATTAACTTCATGTTTCATCCGTTTTAACTTGTACTTTTATTGCTTTACATTAACTTCATGACGTTTTATTAACAAGTGGCAACACATATTACATGTCGGCAATAATTTTATATAATATGAGAAGGTTTTCTCCTAACTTTACATAACACAACAACATTTGGCAACATATATTTTCAACACCTGTCTCACTTCTTAATTATTAATTTTTTTAATTCATTTTTCTCAAAATTACATACATAATTTTTCATATTCACTAAATTTAAATAATTTTTCTGTACTAAAAAATATATTAACATTTATGCAATGTCCTTTTAATAATTATATATAGATATCATTTATCAATATTTTATATAATTACCATAAAATTATAATTTCCCTTAGGTATCATTTATCAATATTTTATATAATTACCATTACATTATAATTTTGCAGATAAGAAAGAATTAAAAATTAATATTATAATTTTGGACAAAATAAATTTATGATAATTAAAGATTTAAATATTAATATCATAATTTTGGAAAAATATAATGTGATGATTAAATAAATTTAAATGATATTTCTGTACTAAAAAATATATTGACATTTATGCAATGTCCTTTTAGTAATTATATATAGATATCATTTATCAATATTTTATATAATTACCATAAAATTATAATTTCCCTTAGGTATCATTTATCAATATTTTATATAATTACCATTACATTATAATTTTGCAGATAAGAAAGAATTAAAAATTAATATTATAATTTGGACAAAATAAATTTATGATAATTAAAGATTTAAATATTAATATCATAATTTTGGAAAAATATAATGTGATGGTTATTAAATTCTTTACTAATTTCAAGCTATAAAAAATATTATAATATTATAATAATTATTTGTTGACAAAAAATTATAATATTTGTTTCACAATTTTTGTGCCAAAAGATCAAATCAATTTATTTTAAAATAATTTCAAGATATAAAACAATATGATATTTGTTTTTAAGAGTAATCATTAGCACAATTTATTGCATATTAATTATTTAGAATGTAACTCCCATGATGTTTGAAAAACTTTAGAAACAAATATTTCATCATATGAATACACTTTAATGTATTAATTGCAATACAATTTGTGTTTTATATAAAAAAAACACAGACAAAACCTATGGTATATTTATTCTTTGAAATTAACCATAACTCCCATGATATTTGACAAAAAAAAAACTGAAAAACCTCTCATACTACTACAAATTTATCTATAAATAGCTAGAAAAAATCTTCATCAAACATCATATTGTACCTCTCACATAATCTCTAAATTTTGTAATATTTAACTTTTTTTCTTTATGTGATATTGGTAGGTTTTGAAATAAATAAGTTGAGTCAAAATTTTGGAGCATATATAGAAGTCAACATGTGAAATGTGATTATTCATTAGAAAGAGTTAGATGAAAAATGTCTTAGGAACATAACATATTCCCACTTGTAAATGTTGGTAAATGTTGTTTCAAATGCCTATTTTGTATATTAAAATTGTAATTTGTTTTTTTTTGATCCATTTGATAAATTTGTAATATAAAAATGTTAGTTTTAACTTATAGATCATAATTCATAAACTCTAATAGATTTTATTTCTTAGTCACAATATTTATGTTACTTATTACCCATGCTATATTTATACAAGTGTCTTTGTATGTATTACCCATGAAAATGAGTTTAAACAAATATTAACTGTTTTGAATACTACTACTCTAAATGTGTTCCTTAACGTTACAACTGTGTTTGTATGTATTTATAACTTTCTTTCCGATAATCATTTTCCTGGTCCTTTATTTTATTTATAACTTGTGACTTATAATAAGAAAGGTTTTGTGATGGTAGGGTTTAGAGACGAGGAAGATTTGGACGTCTAGGTGATATATATCTCATGATATGGGTTTTCAAAGCCATGTCATTCTTCCAAATTCAGGTTTTATTTTTTTACACAATTTAGTCTTGATTATTTTCTTAAAATATAATCAACATCTAATTTCTTTTTACAACATTATTGTTTGGATTATATATGTATGCACTTATTTTCTCTTCTCATATGTTCCGTTATTTTTCTTAGCCATGATCGATTGTTGATGATGTGATGATAGTGCTTACCTGCAAGCAGAGCAAGGCAATAGGATTTGACCATGTGTGCAAGATTCATCAATACGCATTTAACAAGACTCACCTCTACCACATGTTTATCAAGTCAAAAGATCCAAAGATCACCCTAAGCTAATCCCAATTGCATTCTAGAGAGAGAGAGACGGAGGGAAAGAGAGAAAAAAACAATGTCTTGGAGAATTAGAAAGATTTGAGTTACCTCTTCTTCCATCCATCACATGATTTTAAAAAGAAAAAAAATTATCTGGTGAACAATTATTTTATTTTCTTTTAGGTTATGCAGTTAACACTAAAAAGGTAACTTGATAATAAGATGATATGTTTTTATTCTTTTTCGTTGGTCATTTTGAGTATAATACAACATATATATTAACAGAAAAGTATAACACAAAAAAGCAAATTTTATTTGATATAATAATATATTAATATATATATATTATTAACATTTATTTACTCAATTCTAAACTAAAATTCAGTTTGCATTTAGTATGTTCAATAGATATAAAGTACGTGATAAAAATATAGAAATATCTAACAGAGAACTTTCTTTTCCAAATACAATTAAGCAAGAAACACAAAAATTATACTTCTAGAACTCAAATGCATTTGAAGTCATTTGTATAATTTATTATAAAATTAAAATATTCTATTGCTAAAACGTTCAAATTATAATAATAAAATTTTTTAAGCATCTGTGAAGCATGATGGTAATATATAAATATCAAAATTATTTATGCCACATTTAGTTATCTAATTAATGAAATTAATTACACAGAGAATGAAGGAAGAGCATGAGTTTCGGCTCAAGAAGAGACTATTTGAGAAATTCAAGCTATTGTCTTGTCTTTCTTGGATGTGTATGGTTTTAGAAGATATTGATGTTTTATAGATTATGTTAAAAGCGGATAAACTAATACATAATATCCATGCTCAGCCGCATTTTATTTTATAGGTAGTCAATGTTCTTTTTCCCAACATTAAAAATGTTTGTACATCTTGATTGTACATCAAAACATGAAGAGTTCTATATATTATGGGATACAGACTAAATATTTTAAAATAACCTTTCATATTAACAAAAAATCAGTTTAATGTTTAATAATCATTCATTTTAAGGGACTGAGAATACTTATTTAAAAAACAAAACAAATAACAAACATAAGATAATTTATCGAAACAAAAAAATATAAAATTTTAAATATTTTAATAAGTCTAAAATATGTTAAAATTATTATAAAGTTATCTTGTGATGCGAGTCTACTTCTAGTATTATCTTATATAATAAAGTAAAAAAGCCACTAAAAACTTGCTTTATTTGTTCTTATACAATCTTCCAGAGGCCTGTTCCTGGCTAAGGAGATTGTACTAATCGAGAGAAAAGCTACAATGAAGATGATGATACTCATGAAAGTCTTCATTCTTTGCTTTTTGGCTTCTTTTTGATGCTCTAAAATATAAAAATGTGCATGTACATATATATGATAGAGATTAGCTGAAACTGTGAATAGTTCATTAGGACTTGAAACTTGTTTTACATTAAGTTCATGTTTCATCCGTTTTAACTTGTACTTTTACATCAACTTCGTGAAGTTTTATAAACAAGTGACAGACAACACCATATTACATGTCGGCAACAATATTATTATTTATAACTAAGACAAATGTGAACATGGTTGGGGTCCTAGAAAAGTAGTGTGTCTCGATTAACACCGAAAGCAAAACACTGTCTAATTCATAACTCTTTTTGTTTTTTACTTAATCGATAAGATTCTTTTTATAAAATCAGAAGAAGAAAAAACACACAATTCAATCTCGAGACTGTAACAAGAAACTTCAAGATAGGTAAAAATGAGTTTTTTCAGATCAAAGACTTCAAGAAATGGAGCAAAACAATCTTCGTATAATGGACAAGAACAAGAAGACGCCATGTACTCATCGAACAGAAGAGTGAGTGATGAAGTGTTACTAAAGATTGATGGATGCAGAGCTCATCTCATCGACGGATCCGAAGCGGTGGAGCTCGCCGCCGGAGACTTCGAGCTTGTTCAAGTTTTTGACAACGGTGTGGCTTTAGCTATGGTCGTGAGGATTGGAAATGACTTACAATGGCCGGTGATTAAAGACGAGCCAGTGGTGAAACTCGATTCACGTGACTACCTGTTCACGTTGCCGGTTAAAGACGGAGAGCCGCTTAGCTACGGCGTCACCTTCTTCCCCATCGACGAAAACGACGTCGTTTTCTTGAACAGTGTCGAGTTGTTAGACGATTTCTTGAGAGAGAACTCGTGTTTCTCTTCATCCTCGTCTTCTAAATCTTCTTCTTCTACGGGTGTTAAGAGTGGAATTGATTGGAAAGAGTTTGCGCCTAAGGTTGAAGATTATAATAATGTTGTGTCTAAAGCTATAGCAGGAGGTACAGGGCAAATCATTAGAGGGATGTTTAAATGCAGTAATGCTTACACTAATCAGGTTTGTAAATTAATCATTAAATTTTTCACCCAGGATAATAGATTAATCTCAAATTCTGAATCTTGGGTTTTGTTTTTTTATGGGAGAACAGGTTCATAAAGGAGGTGAGGTTATGATTACAAAGGCAGAGAAGAAGAGTGGTAAGTCGTCGCAAAAAAATGCAACCACAAACAAGAATCAAATCAATAAGAACCTTCAACGGTATGATATAATTCACATAAGAATGATTGTTTTTTATAAGGGTGTTCAATTTAGTTTTTAGTTCTAATCATAGTTTTAGAAAAATAGTTACCAAATTATTATGGTATTAATCGCTTTGGTACGGTTCTAAATTGGGTATATTTCTAGTTCTTTGTATCTTTATCTCTTATGAACTATAATCTTTGTGGTGGTAATACATATATAGAGTGAGGAGATTGTCGAGAGCGACCGAGAAATTGAGCAAGACGATGTTGAATGGTGTTGGAGTGGTGAGTGGCTCGGTGATGGGTCCAGTTGTAAAGTCTAAGCCAGGGAAAGCTTTTTTCTCAATGGTTCCAGGGGAGGTTCTTTTGGCTTCACTTGATGCTCTTAGTAAGTTAAATTGATTGTTTTTGGCTTCTGACTGGCACTTTATTATCTTTATAATGATAATACTAAAAATAGTTTAATTTGATTTTTAAAATTTAGATAAACTACTAGACGCTGCTGAAGCTGCAGAGAGACAAACTCTTTCTGCTACGTCCAAGGCTACTACCAAAATGGTTAGCGAGAAGTAAGTTTCACTTTCAAAGTCCTCAATTTGCGTCTACGTCTATAGTTAACAAAAAGATATTGTTTAGATTTAAAGCTGTAAGTTCATTTAGTCTCGATGGTTTGTTTGCGTTTATGTGCGCCTACGTTTTACATTTAGTGTGAATGTCTCATATAAATGATGTTTATAACATGGACAGGTTGGGTGAGAGCGCAGGGGATGCCACGAGAGATGTGCTAGGCACGGTGGGACACGCAGCCGGGACTGCCTGGAATGTCTTCAATATCCGCAAAGCTTTCTCTCCTTCCTCGTCTGTCACATCGGGGATCCTAAAAAATGCTTCACGAAAGTGATCTTTGTTCAATTTTTTATCATTGATCAGCGTTATGTATGTTTTCGGGTATGGAATAGTTTGGAAGGTAAAGATAAGATTATAATGATAAAATTCTAAAATGTGCGAATGTGTAATCTTTACTTTATCAAATGTGCGTCATGTGTTTTAGATACAAGTTAAATCTTCTTGAAACTTATGATCAAACAACTTATTACTTTGCCAATATCATAAATTCATATTTCTTATTAGTATCAATGACAACTTTAAGCTCTAATGATGCAAATCCATTAGCAAAAGGAGTTTAAGAGTAAGAGTAGTGTGTCTCCGTTCCTTGTCACCGTACCTCTTCCCAGGCCAAACCATCATCCTTCTTCTTCTCTACACATGCGACCCTCCTCAACCACCCGAACCTCCGGCCTTTTTGTCTTGTTTAGAGTTAAAGTTGTGAGTTCATTTAAGTCTCGATTTGTTTGTGTTTGTGTGCATCTACGTTGATACTTTGCGTACGTGTCTCACATTAAGTGAGGATTATAACATGGACAGGTTGGGTGAGAGCTTGGGGATGCCACAAGAACTGGCTTAATTCTTAAACATCAGAGTCGTTATGTCGTATGTTTTTTTTTTTGTGTTTGGATTGATTCGTGGGTGGAGATTACAAAAACCTAAATGTGCAAGAATGTAATCTTGAACCTCAAAACCAAAGAAAACCCTTTTCTTTACCAAAGTGTGCATCTGTGTGTCTAAACAACACAAAGACTTAAACATATCTTCTTGAAAGTTGAAACTAAATGACTAAAAAGTAAAAATAAATATAAAAACTTAACCTACCAAACTCTTTGACCCAACATCAAATCCTGAAATTTCAATATATCAAAGAAAATATAATTGAGCTCGATCTAGTTAAAGAAAAAAAACGATGATCAAGAAAGCAGTTGCAAATCTATCGGCAAAGGGAGTCACTAGTGCAGAGACTCCGTTCCTCTTCGCTGGTCGATGAACCATACCGACGCCTCTTCCGATCCCATGTCCACCTTCTTCTTCTCCATGGCCGCCACCGCCTCCAACAGCATGGCCTCCTTCTTCAGTAGCATGGCCACCTCCTACACTAGCATGGCCTCCTTCTCCTGCACTAACATGACCACCTCCTACATTAGCATGGCCTCCTCCTCCTGCACTAACATGACCACCTCCCACACTAGCATGGCCTCCTCCTACATGAGCATGGCCTCCACCTCCAGCGTGAGCGCCGCCTCTGGAAACCACAGTGGTACACTTGAATTGAAGTAAAGTGATGATTAGGAGGACGGCGTGTTTCCCGGCATAATTGGTAACAAAGGGTGCTCCAGTCTTCGTGATTCTCATGGTGGTAATATCAAACATACACCTTCATCAAAAGAAAAAAAAAAAAAAGTTATCAAAACATTAAACATACATGCGTGTTCTACCTTATAGCTTTGCTTCTTAAATTGTGTTACCTTAAAACGAAATAAAAGAATTTGTTATGGTGGGGTGAGATGCTTTTGGAAAACCCTCTACATACAGTAAAACCTCTATAAATTAAGAGAATTTGTTACTAATGCCCTTTCTTTGATACCCCTTTTTAATAATACCCTCTTTGATAATCATTTTTAATTATACCCTTCCATTATTTTTTAAAGACATTTTTGCCCTTGTTTTATAATTATACCTTCCTTCGCCGTCGACCTTCTTCGTCTTCGTCTTCGTCTTCGTCTTCGTCTCTTCTTCTCCGGAGACATCTCTCCTTCTCCGGTCGGATCTCTCCTCCGCCGTTATCATTGTTTCTCCCATCGTCTTCGTCTTCGTCTCTTCTTCTCCCATCGTATTGAGCAATTGAATTTTTAGGTCTTATAAAGCAAATCTCTCCTCCGCCGTTATAAATTGAAATTTTTTAGGTCTTTTTCTCCCATCGTGTAAGCTTGTTTCTGTATTTTTGTTTTGATTTCAATTTCAATTTTGTGTTAGCTATTAGATTGTTGTTTCGATTTCAAATTTGATGTCAGAATTTTTTTAGGTCTTAACACTTGCTCTTTTAGATCTGTTCGTGATAATAATGTCCTTTATTAGATCTTTGGACATCTACTGTTATTCTTTGATATAGTTGTTCGGATCTCTCTTCTTTTAATGTAGTTTTATTGGTTTGTTTTCTCAGGTTTTGTTTGG
>NC_025686.1:5800017-5800516 GCF_000633955.1 Camelina sativa
CTTCTATTCGGCCACCTTCTACTCGTATACCTAGTGGCAGGCGAAAGAAAAAGAGAATAGCTAGTTCATGGGAGTATGGAAAGGCTAAGACAAATTCAAAACAATACAAATGCAGTAGGTGCGGTCAGTGTGGACACAACAAATCTAGTTGTGTTGCAGCTATCTAACTCTCTCTCTCTCTTTAATTCAACTTGAATTTGTTCTTTTTAATAAAATACTTTCAGTCTGTGGTGTTGTAAACTCCATTTTCTCAAAACAACTTGTAATGCCTTTTAAAATAGCAAGTCGTACTGTTTTAAAATCATTTACAAACAACTTGTAAAATATTTTAAAACATGTTAAAAACCATACATACTCTTGTAAATCTCTACACCGATTAAAAACCATATATATACCTTTAAAACAACTTGTAAAACCTTTTAAAACATGTTAAAACCCCTTTAAAACATGTTAAAACCATATATACTCTTGTAAAACCCTACAACGATTAAAATCCATA
>NC_025686.1:5800576-5800853 GCF_000633955.1 Camelina sativa
AGGCCCAAAAAGCAGCATGCCGTATCTACTACGTATTCAACTATACAATGAGATTCTATATTCTATCTTCTTTGGTAAGATCTACGAGACTGTATCATCTTGATAATCATGATTTCTTTCTTCCAAGTTTTCCATCAGTTACAAAAACTGGTTCTTTGCAGTTTTATAGGTCTATATACAATATAGGGTATAATTATACAGTGTCAAACTGTAATGCTCCTTTCAGTCGAAATTACTACACCATTAAGGATTCAGAAATTAAACGTTACATTGATAG
>NC_025686.1:5801341-5806087 GCF_000633955.1 Camelina sativa
TTTTAAAAAGTGGAAGGGAAAAAGGGGCATTTTTGCTTTTCCCCCATAAATTAATAAGGTCGGGACACAAAATTTTATTAATTTATAGAGGTTTTAATTTATCGATAAATTAATAATTATTAATTTATCGATAGATTAATATTTTATTAATTTATGAAGAGATTTTTAATTTTCATAATTTTTAAAAAATTATATTATAAAATAAGATACTTTTGTTATCATTCATAATATTAAAGAATTTTCTTAATTTATAATCTTGGCTATCGTAATTGTTAAGTTTAGAGTTTAGATATAAATGATAAATGCTAGAAGTTTAGAGTTTAGAAGAAATTGCTACTATCATTCATGGTAACGATGAAGTCAAAGAATATATTGTGGTAATTTAGAACCAAATACATGTAAGGAAGTAATTATCGCATTTAGGATTATCCATGATTTTTGGATGCGATTTGAGAAGACGGCAATGAAAAAGATTAGAGATGAGCTCCAATAAGAATGTAAATTCAAGAATCTGGAACCAACAATAGAGTCATATTTCACTAGATTTTCTTAGATATATATATATATATATATATCAATATTAGCTTGATTATTAATTTATGATATTGATGGGACCATATTTTTACATAAGATTTCTGAAAAAATATTATCTTATTAATTTATCGAAATGTGTCATTTTTTACACCGGCCCAACTCGGGACCGGAAGAATTTATTAATTTATAACGAGTATTAATTTAAAGAGTATTAATTTATAGAGGTTCTACTGTATATACGCAAGATCATGAAATTATTGTTAATTTTGTTTTTGTTACTATTTTTTTTTATTGTCTTAGGATAAGTTGTGAATAATTCTACAGTATACTCTTTGTATTTATCTTTCCTCAAAAATATGTATGGATAAAATTATCATTACCCTAATGAATGTAAAGTTAAATTTTCACAAAACCTCACATGTTGTTGTTCTTATACGAGTATTACATAATTTCATATGTTTTGTAAGTAAACAAAAGGCGAATTTCACATGAAGCATAGCATGCGAAAATTGCATATAAAATCCATCAAGTTGGTGAAAAAAATGCACGAAATTATTGTAGCTACCATGTATATATATATTTTTTAAACGCACACTTTCATCAATTTATTCTAAACTTCATAAGATGAGATTAGCATAATTGAGATTAACCAATCCCCCTTTTAATAAAAGGGAAGTACACAACTTAAGTTTTGTAGACTTTATAAAAAATATAAATGGTTATAAATGCATACTAATAGGTTATATATAAGATATACATTAACCATATACTCTTCATAAGATAACTCTTTATATATATATAATAAATAATAAATCCATAAATCGTGGAGTATATAGATAATAAATAATAAATCGTGGAGCAAATATATCATGAAGATCACAACATAGTTATTTCAAATGATCTTCTTTTTAATAAAAGAAAAGTACATAACATAGTTTATATTATTTATATTATAATATAAAATAAAGAGAAGTACACAATATAGTTTATATTATAGTGATTAAATTATATTATTTAATTTAAAATTATAATCGCGGAGTTATTTCAAATGATCTCCTTTTTAATAAAAAGAAGTACACAATATAGTTTTTGTAGACTTTATATTTTTAATTAATTATAAATGATTACAAATAGGTTATAGATAGGTTATAGATTAATTCATATATTAATGGTTACACCTAAATATTGGGTGCAACCTTAATTGGAGATATTCCAAATTGATAATTGATATATTAATGGTAATAAATAAAATCATGGATCTTTCAAACTGTATTTTCAGAAGATTTTAGTCATATATCAAGTTGTTTCCAAAGATCTTTAAACACAATATTAAAAATTTACTTTCCACAGATTTTATTGATAAACCATAACGTTCAATAAAAATTAGGACCATGCTAGAGCACAGATTGAATTTTGTTTTTATATTATAATTTTAAGACTTACAAACTCAAGCACGAGTTAAATTTTTATATACTCTAGCACGGAAGCTGCTGGACACACTCTAGCACGGATTAATAATTTTATATACTCTAACACGGGTTAAAATTAACAATATAAGACTTACATAATACATTTACATTTCATGAATAATATTTACAATAAAAATTATTTGCATAAGTTGCATCCAAATAATATTATATACAATTACATACATAATATTTTAAAAATAATAAAATGTATTTCAATCCGTGCTGTAGCACGGGTCCAAATCTAGTATGATTATTATTAGTACATACTACCATTTCTGTTTGGTCTTGTTAATTTAAAGACTTAATTCACTAACAGCGTCGTTGATTGGATATTATGAATAACACAACGCGTTATTATAAAAACATCTTAACCGTAGAATTTGCCACGTGTACATCATCTCATGAGATTAGAAGGAAATGACTCGTCTCCTTCGTCAACACAGAAATATATAAATCGTATCTTTTTTATTTTCCCCACAAAAACAAAATCAACCAGATCTGCTTCGTAGAGACTCGTTCGTTTACCCCCAAAATCTTAGCCATGGAGAAACCGTACGGATACGCGAGCGTGAGCATGACCGGCATAGATCGGGATCGGAAGGATATTGATCTTGAGATGGGAGTTGGAGAAGCGACGCTTTACCCAGGGCTAAGCTACGGCGAGAACCAGCTCCGTTGGAGTTTTATTCGTAAAGTCTATGGGATTCTCTCAGCTCAGCTTCTCCTCACCACGCTTATCTCCGCCGTCGTTGTTCTTAATCCTCCTGTTAACGATCTCTTAACCGGATCTCCTGGGATTCTTCTCTTCCTTTGCATCGTCCCCTTCATCTGTACGTAGATCTCATTCGAATCTTCTTGTTACATATTTAGTTTCTTTTTTTTTGGATGTTGTAATTAGAATTTTTCTTAAGGTTTGATCTGAGATTTCTGATTTTGGTTAGGCGGATTCGTGTAGTTTGTTTGTGGTGTGGAGATAATAGAATTGCAATTCTTGAATTGTATGATTCATTTCTTAGTTTCTGCTGCCTAGCTTTAGGGAATTATACGATGGTTTCGAGATGATTTGATCGTCCTCTATGCGGTTTGCTTTGTTTGGTTGCTTCAATAGTCAGAACAGTTATTAGTTTTTGTCTGGGAAGGTTCTCTTGGTGGCATCATGTGCAATTTGTGTTATTATGTGCTGGAAGATGTTATTATCTAGCACAGCTCTGGAGCTGTGTTATATTATAGTTTTTGAGATGATTAATTTCTCATGTGATTTTGATTACTGGGAGATAATTTTTTGCAGTAATCTGGCCTCTTCACATTTACCACCAGAAGCATCCTGTTAACTTGATCCTCCTTGCCCTGTTCACTGTCTCATTGAGTTTCACTGTGGGTGTCAGTTGTGCTATGACAGAAGGTTATTTATATTTCCCTTTAATATCATCTGTTTGTTATCAATCATTCTTGTGATTCTTCGCAGTTCCTGCCGCTTTTTTACTTATTGACAAAGAACACATTTTGCCTACAACTTGAAACAGCAATGTGTTAATAGTCTAGTAACAATCTCTATTTTTGTCTACGTATTTTATCAGGAAGAATCGTCCTTCAAGCTTTGATATTGACACTGTCTGTGGTCGGGTCTCTAACCGCATACACTTTCTGGGCTGCAAAGAAAGGAAAAGACTTCAGCTTCCTTGGACCCATTCTCTTCACCAGTCTCATCATTCTTCTAGTCACAAGCTTCATCCAGGTCCGTCTCCCAAAAATACTCCCTCCTCACCAATAAAACCAAAACACACAGTTCCATACATATAGAGAGCCTTGAAAATTTTGTTTGTTATCATAATGTTGCAGATGTTCTTCCCTCTTGGCCCGACATCTATTGCCGTATATGGAGGAATCAGCGCATTGGTATTCTGTGGATACATAGTCTACGACACCGACAACCTCATCAAGCGTTTCACATATGACGAATACATCCTCGCATCAGTTGCTCTCTACTTGGACATCCTCAACCTCTTCTTGACCATATTGCGTGTGCTCAGGCAAGGTGACAACTGAAAAGGAAAGCATAAGATGATGTTTTCAGTGATCTGAGTTATAACTATAAGCAGAACCCAATGCCTTTATGTGATTTACATTTTGTGTGTATATCTTACTTCTGTTTTTGAGAATTTAGTATATGATCGACGCTAAAACGATTGTGTAAACAAAATCAAGATGAAATTAATATGTGGTAATTTTGGCGGAATTTAGATGCCTTGCTCTTTGTCTTGTCAATTTTGATACTCTAGTTATCTATATATAATAGCAAACCCACTTTTTTGTGTCAACTTTTAATCTAACGGATGAGATTAGTTCCAGTTTTAATCCAACAGTTTAAAATTATTAATCGTATCTTTTCGTCGCACCCCCATCTTTCAAAAGTCACATCTCTTAGTCTTTGCATCTCTTTGTTGTACCTCCTGGTTTCAAAAATCACATCCATTAATTTTTACACCTTTTAAATCACACCTCTTAGTCTTTGCATCTCTTTGTTGTACCTCTTGGTTTCAAAAATCATATCCATTAATTTTTACACCTTTTAAATCACACCTCCTTAGTCTTTGCATCTCTTTGTTGTACCTCCTAATTTCAAAAATCACATCCATTAATTTTTACACATTTTAATTTCACACCTCTATGTGTTACACCTTTTTGTTGTACCTCTATGTTTCACATCTATTAATTTTTACACCTTTACATTTCACACCTCTAT